>NC_051314.1:94053498-94354492 GCF_015220235.1 Choloepus didactylus
GTAGGGGAAGATCTCTGTCCCTGTGGTGTCTGAGGAAGGGGGACTTCAGATAGCAACATTTTTCTGTCACCCTAACCACAGGGCTCCTGGAGTTATGGGCATGGGCCAAACCCTTCTCCCATTCAGGGCCATCATTTTGACACAGAGCCTAGTGTACTGCATAGCCACAGAGGGCCCCTTTAATCCTAGCCAGCAAACTCAAAAGTGCATGCCATTGATTAACAGCAAACTAGACAATGAAATTAGAATCGTCACAGAAAAAGTTCAGTGTCCATACATAAATGACCTTTTCTCCATTTTCATAATAATAACAGCTCACATTTATTGAGCACTTCCTAAGGGTTCACCACAGTTCTGAGTGCACTGCTCACTTAAACCTCTCAAAAACCATTTTTACTCCTCTTACATAGATGGAAAAATCAAAGCACAGAGAGGTTAATCCCATTGCCCAAGGTCACACAGCTGGTTAATGGAAGAGCCAGTGTTTGAAATCAGCCTGATTCCAAACTCTGTGTTCTCAACAGCACGTGGAGCTATCTTCCTTAAAAACAATGAAGCTCTAATTATGGCCCATAGAAATCTGTGCTGTGAAAAACTGTTTAAATCTATGTTTAGAAAGGAAGCATTCTTTTTGCTGCCACTCCCCCAGAGTCCCTGATAGGCATCACTGTGGGAGAAAGAACTCCAAATTAGTTAGGAAGAGCTCCACATCCTGTCTCTAAACTGCATCACCTCCTAAAATTCACTTCCTCTATTCCCTCATCCCTACTGATCTGGCTCTTCAAACTCAGTGTGGTTTTTAATTCCTTGATTCTTCCTTCTTCTCTTTGTCTATTAACTCCTCCCACCCTCACCAATCACCCAATCTAGTCTCCTAAGGAAATTATTTTCAACACTCCCTACACCAGGACCCTAGATGCTGCTAATCTTGAACTTAAACACCCACCCTCAATTTAAGGTTAACTCAGGCATGGGCTTTCTTTTTTTTTTTTTTTTAAACACAGGGACTTTATTATTATTTCCAACATGAGGGCAGGTCTTGGCAGGACAGGAGTGGGCAGCTCTGGCGGTGGGGGGAGACCCTTAGTTGCCAGCAATGAGCAGGTTCCACAGGACCACGATGACCGAGTCCCCACACAGGAACATCTTGGAGATGTAGCGGTCCTTGTTGGCCAGCTTGGACTTCTTCTTCCCCTTGCTGCTCTTGAGGACCTCAGTCCACATCTCCTTCACATTCTCCAGCACCATGCTGCAGTGCCTGTCAAAGGCCTTCACACGGCCCAGGAGCTTCTTGTTGTTGCAGCAGTTGATGAGCACTTGGGTGTTGTTCTTGGTCCACTGCGTGAGCACAGAGAGGGAACCTGTGTTAAACTCCTCCTCTTCAGGCATCTGCAGCTCCTCCGGGGTCATCTCGCTCTTGGGCTTGTTGAGGAGGCTCATGGTGGTAGGTGCGTTCTTGAGTCTCCAGGCATGGGCTTTCTTACTTTAGGTTCCATACTGCAAGCACCCCTGGCAAAGTCCTCATGAACATCTGCCTCAGGCTCCCCAACCTTGTTCAAGTCCTTGGTGTTGCATTTTATCCTTTACTTCAGCCCCCTTTGACTTTTCCCACAGCAGCTAACTACTGTTCAGTTAGTTTTTTGCTTTATTATTTTCCACTAGCAATTGGGTACCTCATCTATGCCAGGCCCTGTATCACTTTTTCAGAGATAGAAACTGAGACTCTGAAAGATTTGGTAAAGTTGCAAACCTCCACACAGCTAACAAGCATTCAGACCAAGATTCATGCCCTGGTCTGCCTGCACAAGCCAGGCTCACACCACCCCTGCACCGTGGAGTCTCAAAGTGAATGGACATTTTTCATGCAAGGGGCCCGATGCAAGCCAACTCATTCCACTGGTGCTGAACCAAAGAAACAGCCATCTGCTTCATTGTTAAGGAAAACCTGGCTCTCTCAGACTAATTGAGAGACAGGGCAATAACACAAAACCATATATACTGTACTTTATAGGAGATTTAAGAAATAGTTCCAAGGTTACTTTGTGTGTGATTTTTACTTTATGTGCTGACATTAGAACCTAACCCCAAGTAAGGGCCACTCTACTGAGAGGCCATTAATTTGGCCACTAGGATCCACAGCTGTTTCAAAACATAGCCACAGCTCAGGGCCGAAAGCCACTCTGATCTCCCTTTACCTCTGCAGATGATCTCCCACTACCAAGCTGTGGGACCAAATCCCCCAAAACAAATACTTGCAACTTCCTACCATCCCCATCCATCACCCCTTCCTTTTCTCTAGGCCCAGAGGAAAACATTTTCTCCTTCTCCACGTCTCCTCCTGGCCAATCCCAGCACCTCCTATTTTCTGCTAAATCTTACCCCCTTTCTCCTTAATCCCACTCCTAATTCTACTCCCACTATGCTACAAACATGCTGAAATCTTACCGACTGCCAAGAACCCTGATGTACTTTTATATAATGTATAAAGTACACTGCATTCAGACAGCCTATGGATAAATCTTGACTTCACTAAGCTGTCTGATGTTACTCTCTGTGCCTCAATTTTCCCATCTATAAAATGCAAATAACAACATACCCATTTCAGAGAGTTGGAGAATTCACTTAGAAAATCTATGCAAACCTCTTAATGCCCACTTAATAAATTCAGTAATTATTACTGGTTTGACTCCAATTTCCTCAAGCCTACCTTTCTTCACTTTCTCTTCACTATCCAACTTTTCCAAAGATTGGCAGATACTGGATGTCTTCAGTTCTTCACCTCCTTTCTCCTCTAACCTTTGCCATCTGGGATTAGGTCAGGCTACTCTGAAGAATTTTCTCTTAGAAGCTGCCATTGATGATGACACCCAAATCTACAATCCCTAGCACTGATTTTGCTTCTAAGTTCCAGGCCCACATTGCCAGCATCTGCAATACACTTCTAAGTATTTCTATTTCAACTGATATCTTGGAGTCAACAAGACCACCTCAAGGCTCAATCTTCCCCACATATTAATTCCTTCACTTTCCTTCCTTATCTTGGTTCATAGCATCACTATTTTCCCAGGTGCAGAGGCCTGGAAATTTGGAATCACCCTCCACATCGAATCACATATTAAATGTTGTCAATTCTGCCTCAGAAATACACCTTCCTCTTAGATTTCTCTTCCATCCAAACTTCTCTGGTACAAGTCCTTTCTAGTTTCTGTTAAAAATCTTGCTACCTCATCCTCCAAATGCTTTTCCTCTGAGACAACAGAGAGATATTCCTGAAATAAAGATTTAATTGTGTCACTTCTCTGCTTAATAATCTTCAGTGTTTCCCTGGTACATAGAGAATGAGTCCAATGTAGCATTCAAATTTTCCTGTGTTTCCACTATCAGACACTTGTTAGTCGTTATCACCAGCATTCCCCACAGTCCAGCTACTCCTGTACAGATATATCCCAAACATGCCTTGCATCTCTCTGCTTTTCCATCTTTGCTGTTCCCTGGCCAATGCAGCAGAATGGTTCAGGGCAGTCTCAGACAACCCAGGTTGGGACCATTTTCCAACATCTACCAGATGTATGACCTTAAAAGGGCTACTTGGTTTCCTTAACTACAAAATAGGTTTAATGAAACTACTTAGCTCATAAGATGGTTGGAGAAATAAAGACTAGGTATCATCTTCCGTGGCTTGAGACACCACCCTATAGGTTGCTGGCTCCTCCCTCTAGTTATTCCTCTAGTTATTCCTTTTCCTTTTACATAAAGGGTACCATGAGTTGGCAGATGAATAGTGTTCCGGTTTGCTAATGCTTCCCTGGAGAAAGGCCACTGACATTTGAAAAACCTCTTAGCTAGGAAATGGCTGGCATCTGCTTGCTCCCAGGTTGTGTTTCAAAATGGCATTCTCCAAAATGTTGCTCTTGAAACTTTTTGTCCTCTCTTAGCTGCAGCTCCTCTTCAAAATGTCAGTCTCAGTTGCTCTGAGGTCCCTCTGTTTGTGAGCCCCTTTATAAGACTCCAGTGAACTAATCAAGGCCCACGCTGAATGGGTGGGGCCACACCTCCATGGGAACAATCCCATCAACAGGTCACACCCTAGTCAAAGGTGTTACTAGTCACATCTCCGTGGAAACAATCAAAAGGTTCTAACCTAATCAACTCAAATACATCTGCCCGTACAAGATTGCATCAAAGAACATGGCATTTTGGGGGGCATAACACATCCAAACCAGCACAAATAGTTTTATAAGCCTGTTTCCTACCTGTAGAATTTGGGGAGTCTGACAACTTCTTTTATTTTGTCCTCTCTCTGTCCCCTTCAGACCAAGCTGGCAGTGTTTCTTCTAGTATAGCTTTCTCAAAAAACTTATGGGTCTCCTCTGTAGGTCATAGGGATTCAAGCTATTAGACAAGAGGCTCCTCCACTTCTGCTGAGATGACTGAAGGGGTCCATGACTCACATACATACCTAATCTCTTCAAAAAGCCCTCTGTGTGACTGAATACTCTGAACTTTTAATCTTTCTGAAGTTCTAACCAAAGGTTGTCTAACCACATCCCTAATTTTTTTCTCCAAAGTGTGCTGTCCTAACAGGGAATCTCCTAATTTTAGCATCATTTGCAATCTGGATAGGCTGAGAATTTCCCACATCATCAAGTCCTGGTTACTTTTTAATTCAAGGTACTTCCCTCAATCTATCTCTTTCTTCTCACATTTTACTATAAGCAGCAAGAAGAAACCAGGGTATACCTTACACACGTTGCTTGGGAGTCTTCTCAAGTAAATATTGAAATTTATTGCTTACAATCTTTGCCTTCCGTATAACTTGGGATGTAATTCAGCTAAGCTTTCTGCCACTACATAACAAAGATCCTCCTTCCTCCATTTTCCATGATATGTTCCTCCTGACCTTGTGATTCCTCACTAGCAGCACCTACGTTCTGTTTATGATGACTTGGGAATTCTCTAAGGTGATACAGGTTTTCTTGACCATGCTCCTCACTTTTTTCTGAGCCCTCTCCAGCAATGCCTTTAATATCTATATTTCTAGCAATAGTCTGTTTATGACAATTTAGGTATTCTCTAAGACAGTGTAGGCTTTCTTTACTGGGCAGGTCACTTCCTTATGAGCCCTCAACAGTGGAGTCTCTAGCGTCCCTATTCCTATTAACAGTCTATGTGAGGCAATTAGGTTTTTTCTACCATGTGCTTCAAACTCCTTCCAGGCTCCACTAATTACCCAATTCCAAAGCCACTTTCACATTTGTAGATATCTGTTGCACCAGCACCTCACTTTTCAGTTCCAAATCTGTAGTAGTTCCCTATTACCACACATTAGTGGCTTAAAACAATGCAAATTCATTCTTTTAAAATTCTGGAAGCTGGAAGTCCTAAAATCAAGGTGTCAGCGGAGGTCGTAGAAGAGAATTGGTTTCCTTACCTTTTCTAGCTTCTGGAGACCATAGCAAACACATAGTGAAAAGCCAAAAATTATAAATGTATAGTAATACATCAATAATCATAAAATGAATCCCCGTATTGTGTGCCTTCTTGAACACACACTTGTCCCTCTCACAAATGGAACCATTTAAATAACTTTGTGGAAGTCATACTCCTGATTTTTATACTTACACTACCTGTTTTAGTTTCCTTGTCTGCTCAAAGCAAATACCACAAAATGGGTCAGATTAAATAATGGGAATTTATTCACTCATGGTTTTGAGACTGGGAAAATGTCCAAATCAAGGAATCATCAAGGCAAGGCTTTCTTCCTGAAGACCGTCTCTAGCGACCCTTGGTTCGTCTGCCACATTGCAGGGCACTTGGTGGTGTCTGCTGGTCTATTCCTTCTCTTCCAGATTCCATTGATTTCAGCTTCTTTCTTTCATGGCTTTCTCTTTCTTTGTCTCTTAAAGACTCCAATAAGAGTAGGATTAAGACCCATTCTGGGCCACACCTTAACTGAAGTAACCTCATCAAAACGTCCTACTTAAAATGGGTTTACATCCAGGAGACTGGATTAAATTTAAGAACATGTTTTTCTGGGGTACACACAGCTTCAAACCACTACCCCATCCAAATATTCATAACTAAATCCTATGGTTTATTTTACATATTTTTGTGCTATATATAAATGGTGCCATTCTCTACATATTCTTTTGTGTATTTTCTTTAGCTCAATATTATGTTTTGTAACATTCACTATTTTGCGTGGCTATATTTTATTCATTTCTATTGGTGCACAGTATTCCATTGTATGACTATACTACATTAATCCTTTTTTTTTTTTTTTTTTGATAATAGAGATTTGGATTGCTTCCAGTTTGAACTACTACAAACAGTGCTGCTGTGAAGATTCTTGTACATATATCCTGCTGCACGTGTGAGTTTCTCTCCCAGATAATGTCGAAATGATTTTCAAAATTATTATATCAATTTTCACTCCCACCAGCAGTATAAAAAAATTTGTATTGCTCTACATCCTTACCAAACTTGATAATGTTTGACTTTTAAGTTTTGGCTATGTGGAGTGTGTTTGTAATGGTATTATTATTTAAATTTTCCTGATGATTAGAGTTTGAATAACTTTTTATATGTCTGTTGTCCCATTTTTTTCACTTTCAATCTTTCTGAACCCTTTTGTTTCTGGTGTGCCTCTTCAATTCAGTGTATATCTGAATTTTGTTTCTTAACTAATATGACAATTTAACTTTTAACTGAAAAATTGAGTCAACATGCATGTGTTGTGATTGCTGATATACTTAGATGCATTTCTACTTTCTTATTTTGTGCTTTCTAAATTTTGGTCTTTTTATATGTTTCTATTTATCTCCTTTCTCCTGTATTTTTGTGAGTAGTCTCTCTCATTCTTTTTCCTGCTGACCACTAGTTTAGAAATTACAAATTCTTCCTTTATTATTTTAATGATTACCCTAAAATTTTAGAATGTGTAGTTAACCTAACAAAGTCTAAAGCTAGTCACTAAATTTACACTCCTCTTGAACAATATTTTGATTACATAATTTTATTCCATCAAAATTAGACATTATTGTTATTGTTTATACACACTGTTCTTCACCCATTCTTCCTCCATATTTAAGGTGTGTTGTTGACAAAAAATCTCCCAGTGCAGTTTGTCTGGAAAACATTGTATGTCATTATCAGTCTTGAATGATAATTTTGTTGGGTATACAGCATCATATTGACAATATTTCAGATAATCTTTTAGATTATATTGTTTTTGAGAAGTCAGATGACAGTCTATTATTCCTTTGTATGTAAACTGTTTTTAATCTGGATGTTCTTAACATTTCTCTTTGTCTTTCGTGTATTTGAAAACTTCACTACAAATTGTCTTGCTGTGGATTTCTTTTTATTTAACTTGATTGGAATTGTTTGGGCTTCCACCTTCTAAGGTTTCATGTTCTTTTATCACTTCTGGATAATCCTCATACATTATCACTTCAAATGGTGCTGGTCTGTTTTATCTCTGCTTTTCTTCTAGAATTCCAACTAGCATTTGTTACATTATCACACTACATCTTTCACATTTCTTGAAATTTCTCTCTGTTTCTCTTGCTATATTCTGAATGCTTCAGATATCTTCTTGCTCACTAATTCTCCCTACAGCTTTGTCTAATCTTTTGCTTAATCTGTTCATTGTGTTTTTTAATTTCAATTATTTATTTTTTATTCCTATAATTTCTATTTGATTCCTTTTAACTTGGCCTATTCCTTTTTTAAAATCTCTTGTTCTATACTCATACTTAAAATATTCTTTTTTATTTCTTTAAACACACAAACCATCCTAATTCAAGAATTAAAATACCTAAAGACTGGTTCTAATGTTGCTGGTTTTAAAAAATTTGGATGATTTTTGTTTGTTTTTGATTTGCCAATTTATCCTCACATTTTCTTTGTTCCTTGTATTTTATGATTTTGTTATCATGCACACATTTCCAATAAACTTCATCTGTGGGAATTTTGGAGGCATAGCTTAAAGGTGCCTTCCTCAAGGGAGGATTTATATTTGCTTCTGACACTGCCAACCTGTGGCCACTTTATAATAAATTCTCAGCTTGTGGTATCTCAAAACTGATATGAATCAGGAGCCCAATACCCCTCTGTTGGCCAGCTTAGAGAAGAAGTTCTTCCCTTTCAACCACAGTCAAGATCAAGACATGGATTTTTCTAGTTCACTCTAAGCTTTTTGTCTCTAATCTGTATGGTTTTAGTCTTGGCTTCCTCTCCACCACTTAACAACAAACCAAAGCTCTAAGGCCAAGGAAATGGCAGATGGTTTTTGGGAAATAGCTGACCTTTTCCACTGGGTTAGTTCTATGGACTTGTATTTATATTTTGTATTTTAGTCTTTTAGGGTTTCCTTTATTCTATTCCCAGCTCAGCAATGCATTTAAAATTATATATTAAAATATTTTACTGAGCATTTTTAGGTATAGGTGGGAATTTAGGATATCTTAACTATCTTAATGCATGAAACAATAGTCCTCCCAGACCACAGAGAATTCTTTTTTTTTTTTTTTTTTGCAGTCATTTTTAAGAACCCATCACATATTTCATTATAACAATATTTGAGTTATATAGCTATGTGTTTGCCTCTCATGTTGAGTTCCTGGAGGGTAGAAAACTTCTTTTTCATTGTTTATCATCCCCAGCTCAAGGGCAAGGCTTTGCCTTAAGTAGACAGTCTGCAAATGAAAGATTTAATAGCCTTACTCTCTTCCCTGGGCTTCCATAGTCATGCAGATGTCCCTATCGTAGAGCACTTATCACATTGCATCAAATTGCTGGTATTTCTCTTGACTCAGCAAGATTACAATTCTTTATAAAAGCAATGATCTTGTTTTGTAGCCTTTGCATTCTTAGAGCTTAATTTAGAGTTGGCTATAACACACTAAATAAAGGTTGACTCAAAGGAGACATATCCTCGGTCTACAAGATTGGCATAACAGAAAGGAAAAAGAAACTGTATTTATTGTTACAAGAGTGGCACTGAGTCCACTTATTCAGATGGGCTGGGGTGATCCTGCCAAGGCTTAGATAGATGAAAATGAGAAGTTAGGCTTGATAGTTTCTGTTGTCATCTTTGCTGAGAGTTTTATCTTCAGAAGCCAGAAACCAAAGGACAATGAAAAAAAAATGCTTTCTTGAAAAGAAATCAGAATGCTCTTCCTGTTGTAGACACTGATGAGGTGCTCAAAAGGAGGATTTAATCCTACTGCTATCCACTAATCTTAAGGAAAACAGATGTTAAATACATCATCATCTGTGGTTATATTATGCTCTTTAAATGAGTTTAGATTGGCAAAATTGGAATATTATAGTACGTGGTAGAATGATAATTCCCCATAAAACTTCACACATAGGCATTTTAATCTGAAATTTTTAGTATTTTCTGAAAAGTGTTCCTAAATCAAGAAACTCTTTGAAAACAAACAAAACAAAACAAACAAACAAAAATACTATGAAAGATGCTATGAAAAATACAGGAAAATCAGAGATAGATTGTGGTGATGAACGCATAACTATGTTATCATACTGTGGACAGTGGATTGTATACCATGGATGATTGCATGGTGTGTGAATGTATTTCAATAAAACTGAATTTAATAAAAAAAATACAGGAAAAAAAAAAACTGTAGTCTTATTTTGATCTGCTGGAGGTCATTTCAGTACAGAGAATAAAGGCCAAGGCCCATCAAGACTGAGTCTTTCTATTGCTTAATGAGGCTCTAATGAGTTTCACCTGGGGGCCCCAGACTGCTGGAATCTGGGCTGTTCTCCTTTACTGCATGTCCTTTGGGCAGATCAACTCCAACATGTAGCCTGTGACTGCCAAACATTTGATTTGCTGGGAATTCAGTAATAGTTCCCTTGGCTTGTTGGCTTCAAAGATTGCTTTGTTGCCCTTTGCCTTGTATTCCTGCATCTCTTCCAAAAGTTCCATCACATAGCCTGATACAACTTTTGTTCTTTGTTCTGTAATTCTCCACCTCTGAAACAAAAATAATCATCTTTCCCCTTACCTACCTCAAAGAGATAATGTGAAGCAATGCTTTGAACACTTCAGAAGAAAGTGTGCCAAGTAATTTCAAAAGTAAAGTGACTATTCATTTCTTTCCCTAAAGTTTTTTTGAGTTACTACAAAACACACCAATATAGCCTGACAACTTCAGTTCTGTAAAGTCCAGAAACATGGGAGATAAAAGAACTTGAACTCAAAACTCAACTCCAACATCACTTTTTCTAGGAAGAATTTTCTGACAACATCCACAATCTAAATTTGATACCTGCTCTTTAAAATTATAAGAGCTGGCATTTATAGAACACTCACTAGAAGCCAGACTATTCTTACTTCATATGCAGTCATACTTCTATTTATTTGTTTATTCACTGAATATCAAATATTTAAAGGGCATCCTGTGTGTCAAGCTTTGTGCTTAGCACCAAAATTATGACAATGAACCAAAAAGGTATGATCTTTATCCTACTTGAGCTTCTATTCTAGTGAGGAAGACAAATATTTTACAAACAAATACAGCAAAACCTAGAATTACAAATTCTGACAAGTACTGTGTGAAAAAAACAATATTGGCTATGAAAGGAAACAACAAAGGGATTGGAAGAAATTTACACTTTAAGATAAGGAAAGACCTCTCAGTAGAAAATGATATTTGAGTGATTAAGACCCTAGGGATAACTTATCAGAGCTAAATTGTCAAGCAGGGTGAACTGAAGGATTAGCTCATTCCAGTGAGGGACAGGCATATGCTAAGGCCCTGAGGCAGAGAAAGATGAACTTGGGGAGGGAGGTGGAGACTAAACCTAGCGTGATACTAAATAGTTTTTATTTTATTCAAAGTTATTTAATTATGAACATTTTTCATGTAATCTTCACAATACTTTCTGAGGCAAATACTGCTGTTATCTTCATTTTAAAGATGAAGAATCTGAGGCATCAGAGATAAAGTAATTTGCCCAATATCACACAGTGAGTGAGTGGCAGGATTAAAACTCGGACTTCATAAATCCAAACTTAAACTCCTGAGTCTGACACTAAAATATCTCCCTATATAACCAGAGAACCCTGTGCAAATTACCATACTAGCTCTTATATCACTTTATATCAGCACTTACATCATATTTGAAAAACTGTATTTTAATTGATGATTTATATATCTTTGTCTCCTGACAGACTGAAAAGTCTATGAGAGCAGAAATCTGATCTTATGTAACATACTGCTTTGAACATAGTAGGACCACATCTTTAATGAATAAATGAACACTAGCATCAGATTTACAAAGTTGGAAACACTTTGAGCCAAAAAACATGGATCTTTTAAGGATTATCTTTAAAAACATAATGTTTAGGCTTCTGTTTGACCAAGATGGTGGCATAAGACATTCCAGTGTGTCTTTCCCCCATAGATCACTGAACAACTAGCAAAAACTGGTAAAGCTAGCTTCCTCAAAATGCCAGAAAACAATCAAAGGGTTGAAGTGACTGGTAAAGTTCTGAATCAAGAAAACACAGCTTTAAAATTGGTAGGAGAGGCTCATGGTGCCCTTGCTGACGCACACCCCCTAACCCCTCCCCCCCCACACACACTTACTCCCTGGTGTGGTGTGGAGCCAGCCGGGATCCCACTGTGGGTCTCTGGCACTGTTCTGGCAGAAGCAGAGTAAGCCCCTTTGCACATACTGGAGTGCCTGTATGTTTCAGTGCCAATCAATCAGGTGGCGTCTTAAAGGATAAACTAGGAAACACAACTCTACTTATACTCCCAGAACTTGCCCTGCAGACAAAAGTGGCTTACTGACAGCTAAAGCTGCATAAGAAACAATTAAGTCAGAGACCTGGTACAAAAGAGTGCCTGCTTTATGTCATACACGAGAGCACCCAGGAAGAGGAAAAAGTCAATTTCATTGGGAGTAGAGGAGACATTTGAATTACTGTAAACAGGGAAATTTCTAAGGCCACCAGCAAGTACAAACCCAGGACAAGACACAAGATTGGAAAGGGTGGAGAGGTCTCTGTAGTTCTCATTCACCCCATGCTGATCTTGATAAGAGGGCTAAATTCTGCAGAGCACAAGCCATTGCAAAGAGAATTTGCAAAGACTGTGAATGGTGGAGGTTTTTTTTTTTTTTTTAATTTGTTTGTTTGTTTGCAGTGTTTTTTGGGTTTTGGTAGTTTCTTACACTCAAAATCTCTGTCATATTACAAGCTTGATACAAACTTAAGAAACAGACAGCTCAGGTATTAAATCCAGAGTTAACATTTTAAAATATTAAAATGTACAGTGTGCAATAAAAGATTACAAGATAAACAAAGAAGCAGGAAATAAGAGTCTATCCAAAGGAATAGGTTAAAAGTCCAGAAACAATCAATGAAGAACACCAGACTTTGGACTTATCAGACAAAGACTTAAAAAAAAAAATGATCTTCAATATGAGAATCTCAATAAAGAGACTGAAATTTTTAAAAGGAACAAAACAAAAATACAGAAGATGGAAATAAAAATAAATAAAATGAAAAATTCCCTAGAGGTTATCACAAAGGCAGATTGGTGCTTGCAGAAGAGTGAGTAAACTTGAAGACAAGATAATTGAAAAGATTCAGGCTGAGAAGCATGAAGAAAAAAGAATTAGAAGAAGTGAACAGAGCCTGAGACCTGTGGGACACAACCACGTATACCAACATATGCATTTTGGGGGTCTCAGAAGGAGAAGAAAGGGAGAAAGGTGCAGAAGCAATATTCAAAGAAATAAAGGCAGAAAATTCCAAAATTTAACAAAAGGCATGAATATCCACATTCAAGAATGCCAATGAATCCCAAACAGAATAAACACAAAGGGGAATATGCCCAGACACATAATAGTCAAACTATCTAGTCCTGGGGAAGGAGAATTCTGAAAGCTGAAACGTGCTAAGTACAAGTGCTGATTTTTCATCAAAAAACATGGAGACAAGAAGGTATTGGAACAAAATATTTGAAAATGCTAAAAGAAAATAATTGCCAACCAAGAATTTTGTCTCTTGACTCTTTCAAAAATGAAGAAGAGATTAAGACATTCCCAGATAAAATCTACAGGAGTTCATCACCTCTTGATCTGCCCTAAAAAAATGCTAAAGGGAGTTCTTCAGAGACTATATAGTGGATCAAAATGGCATAAAGAAATTAAGTCCTCTGGTAAAGGTAATTATAAATGTCAGTATTAATGTATTGTATTTTGGTACGTAACTCCACTTTTTACGTCTCACAGATTTTAGAATACAAAATGCATAAAAATTATAGCTCTATGGATTGGGACATACAATGCAGAAAGATATAATTTGTAACAACTACAACAAAAGGTTGGAGGAAGGAGGGGTATAGGAAAAGTATATATATATATATATATATATATATATATATATATAATGGAAATTAGTTTGGTAACAAATCAAACATGATTGCTGAAGATTAGAATGTTAAATTTTAGCTCCATGGTAACCACAAAGAAAATAAAAGAAAAATATATACAGAAAAAAGTGAGAAAGGATTAAAAATGGTACAATACAAAAAAATCAAATAAACATAAAAGTAGGAATTAAAGGAAGAATTGAGGGACAAAAAAGTATAAGACTTAAGAAGACCAAGTAGCAAAATGGCAGAATAAAGTCCTACATTGTCAGTAGTTACTTTAAATGAAAATGGATTAAACTCTCCAGTCAAAAGCAGAGAATGGATAAAAATAATGATCCTACTATATGCTATCTATAAGAGACTCACCTTAAATTCAAAGACACAAGTAGGTTGAAAGTGAAAGGATAAAAATATACCATGCAAATAATAACCAAAAGAGAGCTGGGTGCTTATACTAATACCACAGAAAATAACTTAAGTTAAAAAGTGTTATGAGGGACAAGGGTCACTATAAACTAATAAAGGGATCAATTGAACAAGAAGACATAACTATAAATATATATGTACATAATGGCAGAACCCCAAAGCATATCAGACAAATATTGACAGATTTGAAGGGAGAAACCAACAGTTTTGCATTAATAATAGGACAATTCAATACACCACTTTCAATAATGGATAGGACATCAAGACAGAATATCAATAAGAGAACAGAAGATTTGAATGATACCATAAACCAACTAGACCTAAGAGACATATATAGAACACATTACCCAACAGCAGCAGAATACACAGTTTTCTTTAGAGCACATGCATCATTCTCCAGGATGAATATATGTTAGGTCACAAAACAAGTCTTAATAAATTCAAATATACTGAAATAACACAATGCATTTTCTCCACCCACAATGGAAGGAAGCTAGAAATCAAGAACAGGAGAACTGGAAAATTCACATATATGTGGAAATCAAACAGCACACTCTTAAACAACCAATGGGTCAAAGAAGAAATCACAAGGGAAATAAGAAAATATCTTGAGGAAAATGAAAATGAAGACACAACATTCCAAAACTTTTGTGAGGCAGCAAATGCAGTGCTGAGAGGGAAATTTATAGCTATAAATGCTTGCATTAAAAAAGAAGGCAGATCACAGAGCAAAGACCTAACCTCACAACTGGGGGATCTAGAAAAAGAACAGCAACCTATATCCAAAGCAAGGAGAAAGAAGAAAATAACAAAGATTAGAGATAAGTGAAATAAAGAATAAGAAAAATAGAGAATCAATGAAACCAAAAATTGGTCTTTTGAAAAGATCAATAAAATTGGCAAACCTTTAGCTAGACTGATAAAGAAAAAGAGATGGAGGATGCAAATAACTAAAATCAGAAACAAAAGGGGGGGCATTACTACTGACCCCACAGAAATAACAAGGATTATAAAAGGATACTATGAACAACTATACACACAAAAAAAATTAGATAAGCTCAATCAAATGGAAATTTTTAGAAACACACAAACTACCTATAGTAACTGAAGAAGAAACAGAAGATTGCAACAAACCAATAACAAGTAAAGAGACTGAACTAGTAATCAAAAACCTCCCAACAATAAAAGCCCAGGACCAGATAGCTTTATCAGGAATTTCACAATACATTCCAAGAAGAATTAAAACCAACCCTGCTCAAACTCTTCCAAAAAATTGTAGAGGAGTAAACACTCCCTAACTCATTTTATGAGGCCAACATCACCCTAATACCAAAGCCAAATAAAGATACCATAAGAAAAGAAAATTACAGACTAATGTCTTATGAATATAGGTCTAAAAATCCTCCACAAAATGCTAGCAAATAGAATCCAACAGCATTTAAAAAGAATTTTACAACAGGATCAAGTAGGATTTATCCCAGGTATGCAAAGATAGTTCAACATAAGTAAATCAATGTAATACCACATTAACAGAATTAAAGGGGAAAAAAATCAGAAAAGTTATTTGACAAAATTAAGCACAACTTCTTAATAAAAATACTTAGGAAACTAGTAATAGAAAGAAACTTCCTCAACATGATAAAGTGCATAAGTGAAAAACCCACAGCTAACATCATATTTATGGTAAAAGACTGAAAACTTTCTCTCTAAGATCTGGAAAAAGACAAGGATGCCTCCGTCACCACTATTATTCTTATTGTACTAAATGTTCTTGCCAGAGCAATTAGACAACAACAATGACAAAAATAATAAATAAATGAATGAATGAATGAATGAATAAATAAATAAATAAATAAATAAATGGCATCCAAATTGGAAAGGGAGAAGTAAAGCTTTCCTTATTTGCAGATGACATATTCTTATAGAGAGCAAATCCTGAAAATCCCACAACAAAGCTACTGGAGCTAACAACTGAATTCAGCAAATTGTCAGGGTTCAAATTTAACACTCAAAAATCAGTAGTGTTTCTACACAGTATTAATAAACAATCAGAAGAGGAAAGTTTTAAAACTTGCATTCACAATAGTAACTGAAAGAATCAAATATCTAGGAATAAATTTAACCAAGGATATAAAAGACTTACACATGGAAAATTATATAACATTCCTAAAAGAAATCAAAGAAGACTAAATAAATGTAAGGAGGTTCCATGTTTATGGATGGGAAGACTAAATATTATTGAGATGTCAAGTCTACCCAAAGTGATTTACTGATGCAATGCAATCCCAATCAAAATTCCAACAGACTTCTTTTCAGAAATGGAAAAGCCAATAATCAAATTTACATGGAAGGAAAAGGGCACATAGCCAAAACTATCCCAGAAAAGAACAATGAAATGGAAGAGTCACACTTCCCAGTGTTAAAACTTATTACAAAGCTACAGGGGTCAAAACAGCATGTTACTGGCATAAGGACAGGCATACAGATCAATGGAATCAAATTGAGATATCAGAAATAGACCATCACATCTATGGCCAAGTGATTTTTAACAAGGGCACCAAGTCCATCCAATGGGAAAGGTCTCTTCAAACAACGGTTCCCAGAAAACTTGATATTCATTTGCAAAAGAACAAAGAAGTATCCCTACTTCACACCGTATACAAAAAATAACTCCAAATGAATCAAAAATCTAAATATAAGAATCATGACCATAAAACTCCTAGAAGAAAACATAGGGAAGCATATTCAGGACCTTGTGTTAGGCATTGGAGCTTAGACTTTACACCAAAAGCACAAGCAACAAAAGAAAATAAATAAATGAGACCTCATCAAAATTAAAAACTTTTGTGCATCAAAGAACTTCAT
Organism: Choloepus didactylus; assembly: GCF_015220235.1. Lineage (NCBI taxonomy): Eukaryota > Metazoa > Chordata > Mammalia > Pilosa > Megalonychidae > Choloepus > Choloepus didactylus. The sequence continues at coordinate 94,070,211 of NC_051314.1, forward strand.
CTTGGAAGTAAAAAGAAATCCTATAGGAGGAGCTAAGATGGTGGCATAGAGAGGAGTGGAAAACTGTTAGTTCCCCCTGGAACAATTCATAAATGACCAAAAAACTAGTAAATAACCTGGAATAACTGCAGGGAGACAAACATGACTGTCCACTCATCATCCACCAACCTGAATTGGGAGGAACGCCCAAGATCACAGCATAAAATCTCTAAGTAAAAACTGCAGACCTGCACTGAGAGCTGAGAGTCGAGAGTCCAGAGCCCCTCCCTCACAGAAGCCTCAACGGCGCTTGAGAACAGCACTCTCCAAATAAGCTAGTGGACCTCAGCCCAGCTCCAACTGGGGTTTCAATGCTAACTACTCAATACAGACAGCGAATTCCCAATAAGCAGACAGAGGCTTTTGGTGACAACTGAACTTGGGAGAGTCAGGGGACATAGCTGTCTCAGGACGGGGAGCCCAAAGGATCGGGTGCTCTCTCTCTATCTCTGGCTGATGGGTGAATCTGGGCACTTTCTGTCCCTTTCTCTCTCTGTGGAGAAAACCTCAACTGTTTTCAGCCCGCAGTGCTTTGCAGTAAAGAAAGCCTCAGCCATTTTAAAATTGCAGCACTTTCACCAGCAGAGTCAGAGAAACAAAGAACTTATTGATATGCAGTGACCTCTCTGGAGGGGGCATAGCTTCCCAAGAGGAAAGTGAGGGGCCCAGCTCTACTACCTGCCATAATGGAACCAGACCCCAAAGCCTGGGGGAGGAGAGCCATGGGCCACACCCCCTTACACCAGCCAGTGACAGGCTGACAGGTGCACCTGCCAGGCAGAAAAGCACAGGGTGTGTCAGTCCTCTAAGAAAAACATCAGGGATTCTGGATACTGAATATTTCCTCCTTCTGTGACCTGAGCCTGTTCTTGTCTGGGAAAACCTGATTGGGGTGGCCTAGGAGGTCAGATGCCTAGACAACAGAAAACTACAACCTACACTAAGAAAAATGAAGTTATGGCCCAGTCAAAGGAACAAACGTACACTTCAACTGAGACACAGGAATTTAAACAACTAATGCTGAATCAATTCAAAAAGTTTAGAGAATATTTCGCAAAAGAGATAAAGGCTATAAAGAAAACACTGGGCATACATAAGGCAGAAATCGGAAGTTCAAAAAAACAACTAGCAGGATCTATGGAAATGAAAGGCACAACACAGGAGATGAAAGACACAATGGTAACATACAATAGTAGATCTCAAGAGGCAGAAGAAAACACTCAGGAACTGGAGAACAAAACACCTGAAAGCCTACATGCAAAGGAGCAGATGGAGAAAAGAATGAAAAAATATGAGCAACGTCTCTGGGAACTTAAGGATGAAACCAAGTACAAGAATGTACGTATCATTGGTGTCCCAGAAGGAGAAGAGAAGGGAAAAGGGGCAGAAGCACTAATAGAGGAAATAATCAATGAAAATTTTCCATCTCTTATGAAAGACATAAAATTACAGATCCAAGAAGCACAGCATACTCCAAACAGAATAGATCTGAATAGGCCTACACCAAGACACTTAATAATCAGATTATCAGATGTCAAAGACAAAGAGAGAATCCTGAAAGCAGCAAGAGAGAAGCAATCCATCACATACAAAGGAAGCTTAATAAGACTATGTGCGGATCTCTCAGCAGAAACCATGGAGGAAAGAAGGAAGTGGTGTGATATATTTAAGATACTGAAAGAGAAAAACCACCAACCAAGAATCCTATATCTAGCAAAGCTGTCCTTCAGATATGAGGGAGAGCTCAAAATATTTTCCTACAAACAGACAATGAGAGACTTTGTGAACAAGACACCTGCCCTACAGGAAATACTAAATGGAGCACTACAGAGTGATAGGAGAAGACAGGAGTGCGTGATTTGGAACACAATTTTGGGAGATGGTAGCACAGCAATGTAAGTACACTGAACAAAGATAACTATGAATACAGTTGAGAGAGGAAGGTTGGGAGCATGTGAGACACCAGAAGAAAGGAGGAAAGATAAAGACTGGGACCGTGTAACTCGGTGAAATCTAGAGTGTTCAACAATTGGGATAAAATGTACAAATATGTTCTTTTACAAGGGAGAACAAGCAAATGTCAACCTTGCAAGGTTAAAAATGGGGAGGCATTGGGGGAGGGATGCAATCAATGTAAACTAGAGACTGTAATTAACAGAATCATTGTATAATGCTTCCTTTAATGTAACAAAGATGATATACTAAGGTAAATGCAGGTAAGAGGGGGGGATAGGGGAGGCATGTTAGACACTTGACATTGGTGATGTTGTCTGACTCTTTACTCTACTTTTGATTTAAGGTTATCTTTCCTTTTGCTGCTTTCTAGCTGTCATTTTTTTTTTCCTCTTCTTTTTTTCTTTCTCTTTTGCCTCTCTACCTTCTTTGACTCTCCCTCCTGCTTTGAGGAAGAAATGTAGATGCCCTTATACAGATAGTGGTGAAGGTGGTGAACGCATAAATAGCCAAAAGATGGAAGCAACCCAAGTGTCCATCAACATGAACAGATTTTTAAAATGTGGTATATACATACAGTGGAATATTATTCAGTTGTGAAATGGAATGAAGTAAGTTCTCATACATGGGACAGCATAGGTGAACCTTGAAGACATCATGTTGAGTGAAAAAAGCCAGGCACAAAAAGACAAATATTATAAAATCTCACTGATAGAACATAATTAAGATAAGCAAATTTATAGAATTGGAAACTAGAATACAGTTTATCAGGGGCCATGGTGGGAGTAGGGAATGGAGAGTTAATGCTTAATGGGTCCAGATTTTCTGCTTAAGATGATTGAAAAATCTTGCTAATGGATAGTAGTGATAGTGGCACAACAATATGAGTGTAATTAATACCAGTAAATTATATATTTGAATGTGGTTAAAATGGGAAATTCAGATTACATATATATTACTAGAATAAAAATTAAAAAAAAAACATAGGACTGTACAACGCAAACAATGAACCCTAATGTAAATTATGGACTATAGTTAATAGTACAATGATAATAATATTCTTTCATCAGTTGTAACAAAGGCACCACACTAGGGCAAATATTAATGATGGGGGGGATTGGTTTATGGGAATGTTGTGTTTTCTGCATGATTTTTATGTAAAACTACAACTCCTTTAATAATAAAAAAATCAAAAAAGTAATAATGTTTGGGAAAACAAAGAAGACAGCCTAACTTAATAAATGACTTTTTACCAATATTTTATGAATATCAATAAAATATTAGGTATTATTTAGTGTGTTCTTTGATTTGGGGGGGGAGAAAAAGGGGAAGAATTTGCTCATTCTCATGAATAGTAACTTTGAGAAAACTGATCTGATTCCAAGTCATCTTTACTGGAAACCAGCATGTTGTAAAGAAATTGTTACTCTTATTCTTCCAAAGTATTTTTTTACCCCATGGAAACAGTCTAGTAATGATGGTTTCAACCAAATGCTAGAAAATAAAAACTCAAATTTTACTTTATGCAAGTTAGTTTGCCAGTACTATCTATAGCTGAAAAATCAAACCTACTATAACCATATTTCCATTTACTGGAGTCAGTAAGAATTCTGTATATAGTTACTGATTCATTTTAATTAATAAATATAATTAAGTTTTTATTGAGTGCTTAATATGTGCCAGATACTAGTAGCCTCAATTGCAGCTAACAGGAAGTTGATATATTCCAAAGATTTCACGCTGTCCTTGAGCAAAGGATTTTATTAAACTGCAAGAATTTGGCAACAGGACATTCATTTGTCAAGTCATGATGGCCTATGTCAAAATTGGCTCAGAGTATGCTGAAATGGAAAAATTCCAGAAGGATTCTGCCATGAGTAACCTTCTGTGAGCCTCAGCCAATGTCTCAGGAGAGTCTCTCCTACAACTTCTAACTTGGCTCCATGGCCCTTCCCTGTTTGTCCTCTCCAGGGGCCCAACTCAGTAGTCATGGGGTGTTGAAAAAATACCATTCTTAGGGAGGCAGCGAGAGTGAAAAATTTATTTTATTTTATGTCATGAAATATAAGAACACAGTTTCATTACTCAATTCAGCTTGGCACAACTTATTTACAAGTTACTACATTCCCCTTTGAATCCCAACTTCCCTCCTGTCCTAAACATGAACTGGAGACCTTACTCTCTCTGCTTTCCCATCAAGGAGGCGGCCAGGCCACTTCTGCAGATTCTGCCTGTGGTGACCTTAAGTTAGGTCACACTACTCAAGCAGCTTCCTAATTTCTTGAGCTAGAGCCCCTTCCAGATCTCTTGCTTACAGATATGCAGTAAACTAGTCTCTCTTTCTAGATATCTTTCTCAGCCTAGATGAATTTCTACCCATAACTATCTTTTTGACCACATTTCTAGCTGAATTGTCTCTGCTCTGTTATTATACTCCTTTCTGAATCCTGCTTCATTTACTCCAACACACAACAAATAGTTTTGTCTGTTTGATAATTATTTTTGCTAATCTCTGCCCCAAATCCTAAACATCAATTCACTGGGATGATATGAAAAGCATGTTTACATTCCTGACTGCAAAACACCAACTCTGCATATAATAAGTAGCCATGTTTTATATATAATAAAATGTGTGTGTATATACACAGGTATACAGATAATAACTGCCTCAAAAAAATTGGAAAGGGTTATACTTCTTTCCTTTGATAAATATTTGGCAGAAAATTCCAACTCCCTACTCATTTCATACCTGGGGACTATTAATAGGCCTGAATGAAAACTATCTTTCCCAACCTTTTGTAGCTAGAGGTGCTAATGGCATGTAAGCAGGAGTCATTGGGCAGTGCTTCCAGGAGAGGACGATTTATCCTTCTGCTCCTTACTTGTCTTCCCTCCTGCTATTTGGCTGCCTACAGCACAGATGGCATGACTGGAGCTTGAGCAGCCAACCTGAGTCCTTGAGAGTGGAAGCATTGTACCAAGACTTTGGCAGAACAGAAAGAGAGAGAGAGAGTGTGAGCTCTGGTATCTTCATGGGACAACCACAGGGCCCTGGTCTGCCTACCGTAGGATTACTGTTATTTAGTTAAGCCAGTGTAGTCAAGCAGTCAAGTCTTAAATGAAATTCCCTGCTGGTGTGTGTGTGTGTGTGTGTGTGTGTGTGTAAACACTTATCATGACTTGATCTATGTGCTTGCATATGTTATAATTATTACATGAAAAATCAATATAAAAACATTTAGCAGAAAACATGATGCAGAGTAAGCAGTCTATAACATTAAGTATTAGTTACTTTAATCCCATCAACAATCATAGGAGGCATGTAGTATTATCCATATATAAAGGAAAGGAAACTGAGTCTTAAAGAGGGTAAATAACATGCTCTGAATCACACAGTACTAAGAAATTGGCAGAATAAAGATTTGAACCCTGGTCTACCTGATTCCAGAACCCAACCCAAGTATTAAAGGCAATACACAATGCCTTGTCCAGTATGTCATGGAATCCTGATTAAGAGAAGCTTTGCAGTCTTCTGTGTGTTATAAAGGAGACTTCTGCCACACGGAGTTAGAGGAGAGAGTAGGCTAGGAATGAGGGTTCTTATGGCAAAATCCCAGATCTCCCACTTGCTGGCTTTTTGACCTTGTCCAAGGCACCTTTATTTCCTAAGACACTTTTTCTTCATCTTCACAGTGAAGAGGTTGACTTGGTTACATCTATGGTTCCTTCCAGCTCTAAAATGTCATCAGTCAATGATTCTTCCTGGTCAATTTATTGGAATAGTAAACACAAACAAAACCTGATTTTGATGTTTGAATTATATATTTTAGTCTCTACAAACTCTACACTACTTTTACTTGGCTATTTTTTAGAGGTCTGCTTTGTTTTGTGATATATAGACAGTTTTGCAGACTCTTCTGAATGAGCACGAAAACCGTTAAAAAGAAAACCACAAAACTACATATTAGTACACAGTAGGAATAAACAATGTGGGACCAAAAGGAATAATGGCAAGAAAAGAAAGGGAAAAGGAGAAGACACATAAAGTCTTCACTTTTAGGGAACAGAATAAAAACACAATCAACATATTGCCCAGTGTCTCTGTACCTTGAGATCTGCCCTTAATGTCTTCCTTATTGCTTTTGTACTTTGCCAAATGGACACGCAAAAGATGAGCTCTCATTTGCAGGAGGAGAACAGATGGAATTTTGAACTAGGAAGGTCTGAGTTCAGTCCTGGCCCTGCCATTTGCTAGCTTAGTGGCTTTAGACATTACCCATCTGTTTGCTATGTGACTTTAAATGAGTGACTGAACCTCCATTTCTCATTTACATCATGAGGTTAGCAATAGTCTTCCTCTTCCAAGGCTGTTATTGGATTAAGAGATGATGTGACTAGAAGCCAGATCCATAGTAGGCTCCATATAAATGTTTAGCTATATGAGCATAAATCCAGTTAGGGTGTTGAGCAATTCTACAAGCTCAAGGTTTAAAGAGTGTATTATTGCTGTAGTTTTTTTATGTGGCCAAAGGAGCCTTTGAGGACATTTCATAAATGCCCCTTGCTGAATTAGCTAAAACTTCTGAGTTGGGCATCAGAGGCCCCAAGATTTGTAGGGTATAGTCTGGGAGTAGTTTTGTGGTTTTCTTTTTAACGGCTGTTTCAGTAATAGCTTCTTGTTTGCTTAGTTCTGAAAAGTATGCTGTAGTCAAAAATTCAGTCTGTTATGCCATCAAATTTATTGTAATATTATTTGTAAGAAGAAATAAGGTGGTAATTCGTCAAAGAATCTTATAAAGTCTAGGGCATTGTTGCTTCATTTGGAAAGTGTTAGCCAAGAATCAGACTAGCCAGCTAGCCTCAAACTCAAACTGTAACTTTTGTTCCCTTATGTAATCTTTAAATATCTAATTATCTGGATTGAATATTCTGGGATTATAATGAACATCAAACACTGAGCTGTCATGCCAAAAAGGCAGAATTGTTACCATTCCAGTATCCTCCATATAACATAATTTAAATGTAATTAAAAATAAATTCTTAGAAACTAGTCCTTTTAAAAATGAGTGTGCAGGGAAATTTCACCTAGGCTGTTTCTCTTAACATACTCCTGGGCAGCTGTTAGTTTCAAATAAATTCAACACTAGATTTGCAACAGATGTTCCTAAACAAAACAAAGAAGAGAACTGCTGAATTCCTTGCAAAGAAAAATAAAACCTGAAAAAATAATTGAGATCTAGCAGAGCAATCATTAACATGAGGAATGAAATTAAGCAAGCTACAGAAAGTTAGAGAATAGTTCAAATGTTTCTCAACTAAAGGGCAAGACAAAAGGGCTCTTTAGTCAATTTTACTTTTCTTCATTCATCCATTCAGCAAATATTTATTTCTGAGTTTCATTTGGTGCTATTCCAGTTTGCTGACATCTTTTACATTATTTATCCAGGAATGTTAAAATTATAGCTTTTACCCCATTCATGCTTTTTATTATGGGAAATCTCACTATGTCAGGGAGTCATCATATTAATTCATAGATCAATGGCCACAATTGCTTTATGTGTTTCTTGTATCCATATGTATGACTTTTTTTTGTTTAAAATTTTGACTCTGGTTTGGTAGCAAATCTCAAGATAACTAGGTATCTGTGGGCACATGAGGTAACTCTTCTTTTTTATTGCATTGTACTTAAATTTCTTCTTTATTTATCTACATAACCTCTGCCTGATTGTAAGTCCCATAGCCCAGCAACCTTGAGTGTCCTATTCGGCATTGTTATGCCAGATCCTAATATAACAACTGGCCCTTAGGGAACACTTAAAAAAGAGAAGGAAAGAAAAAATAAATGTTTGCTGGACGTTACAGTTGAACATGGCTGGATTTAAAAGAAGAGAAAGAAACTCATTTTCTTCTTTGCTTGTCTACCTAGCGACAGACACCACATGGATGCAAATGTTAGAAAAGTCTCTAAGGATTAAAGTTCAATTGAGTTTAGTGAAGTTCATATCTGAAATATTTCCCAAATTTTTTTGTCCTAAATACAGAAAGAATACAACCTAATCTTACCCTTACCTCTTCCTCTAAAACAAAAACCTAAAACTATTATTGCACTAAGTATATAATTAGGCTGAGATGCAACTAATCTTCTATTGCTAATGTGAAGCAAAACTGAAATTTATCTCCTTTCAAATATCTAAACAGATAACCAGGTAGGCCTAAGAGTTAGCCATCTCTAGTGATTCAGAGAGATGCAGTGTAGAGATTAAGGACATAGACTCAAAGCCTGGCTCTTCCACTTACTATCTACGTGACATTAGGCAAGGTGCATAAACAATATAAAATGGAGATAATCATGGTACCTACCTCATAGGCTTGTTGTATTAAATGGTATAAATAATAAAATGCTTAAAACAAAGCCTGGCAAATAATAAACACAGATAATGTTTGTTATCAGTAGCAACCTCATCATCATTGCTTCTAAATTAAAACTGACACACTGGCTGTTCAGATCACACCCTAATTCTATCTCAGTCCCCAGCCATGTTATACCAACCCACATTCTGCCATGAAACTCTTTTCCAAGTTGTTTCGGGAGATCAAGTCCATCAGATAAGCCCGCCTGGAGAATAGACAGAAGAAGCCTGGCTTTTTATTGCTCTTTCAGGGGAGACCCAGGCCCCATCTCCTGTTTCCACAAGATCTACAAAAACATCCTAGCTATTTGACGGTGTGGGACAAGGGAGCTGCAGAAAATATAGAAGAGAAATTAACTGAATTATTTATGTTTTCTAATATCAGTAAACTGAATGCTGTACTTCACTCACTCATTGCAAAGAACTTGAGATGGAACTGAAAGGCGTGAGATAAGATCATACTCGTTTATTGCATTTCTTTTGTGTTTCTAAAAAGAATTTTCACACTTTGAAGAGTATGGTGAACTAGATGTTTTGAAGAGCACTTCAACCACAAAATCATAAATGCTGAATAAAATAAAAAAAATTACTCAAATGCATTACTGAGGAAACATGAAAATAAGTAAATATTCCAAGCCCTCATCCTTCTCCCCCAAAACAGGTAGGAAGCAAAGAAAGAAGGTGTAGATAAACTGGCACTTGATGTGACCCTGGCTGAACTGAGAGATAGGCGTCCCGATTTTTGAGCAGTATGTTCCAAAATAGGGCCTACTTAGAAGAACCACAGATTATGAAAGACGCATCAGAATTAATAAGTAATGGATATCACTACAATGCTTCCACAATTTTTTTTCTCTGCACATCTCCCAATATTTATTACATTATCTCATACTTTGAAAGACAAGAATACATGTTGGGAAGATTAACTGTTCATGTGCGGCTTAGTGGTGAACGCCACTGGAATGAAGATAATGCCTCCAGGTGTGGGTGATGACATACCACCAAGAAAACTTAGATGTTAAGAACTCCGAATGCTTGGAAGTACTTTTCTGCCAAGGAATGTGGGTGCAGTATTGGGAAGTGCCAAGTTATGTAGCCGAGAGTTCTAAGGTTGACTTCTAGTTTGGTGAGATAATAATGGCTCTTGGCCCATAACCAAATCCTGAGCCATATTATTGTAAAGTTTTATTTACGAGGTTCAGAAATGCTTACAGGGGACCAAATACAAGCCACTTCATCCAGGAATGTCTTTACTGTACATACCTTGATATATATTATACAAACAGTTTAAAAAGTCTATTGCCATATTTCATTCTATTTTTGCTAAATTTAATATTATGGATTTGATTATTGACTGATTATGGATTTTGTGAAAGCAGGGGCCACATCTTACATCTCTTTGTATCCTTTTGGATCTAACATAATGATTTTCACATAACAGATATTCAAATGGATTACTGAACTGGAAAAAAACATTTAAAAATCACCTTTCTGAAATCATAGTTTGAGAAAACATTAATGGTCAAAATAGCTTTAATTCAGAAACTCTCCTTGCTATCTCCATACAGTTACTTTGCACTCTCTGAGTCACAGGCACTTCTTGATTGCCTAGTGACAGTGGATGCATTAAATTATATCCCAAGACAGAAAGTAAAAAATGAATAGCCAGTAAAATTTCAAGAGTTTAGTGAGGCACAATGGGCCCGATTCAAAAGTGAGGCTGACAAGTTAAAGGCCTTTTGGGAGCAAAGTGTTCATTCATATGCCATACTCAGGCCAAGGTAATTACCCTTTCTGGACATGTACTCTATTCCCTAGAGGCTAGTCTACTCACCCTCACTTGACTCAACTTGGGATAAGTTCCAAAATAAATATTCCCACAAAAAATAAGGCAGCTGAAAGCACCTTGGTCTTCTTAAAATGAAGTGGTCGGACGCTCAATTCCACGTCTTTATTTTTTCCCATCAGCACACAGCACACTGCCCTATGATTCACAAGGGCATTACTTGAGGGTAGCTGAAGGGAGACCACATTGCTACTTCTAAACCACCTTCTGGGTTCCCTTCCAAAACACACTTTTTTATTCTTGGAGGTCCCAAATGTCCTTTTCTAGTGTGTTGATGACGTCACACTTGAGGGTGGTATGGCTGGCAAGACATTAAATAAATTTTATTTTATAAGGTGCCTAATGCACTAATACTATGGAGGGTGAATTTGGGCTCTATGCTTTCAGAGTTCCTAGTTCCTATCTGGGTTTCAGAAGTGAACAAAGAATCTTAGGGAAAACCCCTCCTTATTAATCTATCCAGTATATTTTGCAGTGCTTCTTCAGACAAAGAGAGAAAGATTAGGCTATAAAGATAATATTCATTGCATATAAGACCACACACAAAGATATACAACACAGTCTCACTTTCTATAAGATTATTACAAAGGGAAAAGTTTTCATTTCTGAATTTAGAGATATGAGATTGAGAGCTTCGATGCAAAGCCTTACTGTTGTATGTACTCTAAAAGTGCTAAGTAATCATAACAATTTGGTAAAAACAACTTCAGTTTAACATCATCAGGGATGCTATGTGAATATAATGCACCTCCTGGTAGGATGTGATGAGAAGGACACTTCACCTCTGCAGGGTTCTTTTCCAAAACCCATAATCCCAGGCAAATCATGAGAAAAACATCAGACAAGGCTAGATTAGGGGACACCCCACAGGCTACTTGGTCAGCACTCCTCAAGACTGTCAAGGTCACGAAAATCAAGGGAAGATTGAGAAATTGTCACAGACTAGAGGAGACTGGGGAGGCAATGATGACTAAATGCAACTGTAGTATGCTGGATTGGATCTTGGGACAAAAAGAAGAAATTAACAGGAAAACTGATGAAATATAAACACAATCTGGAGTTTAGTTTTTAAAAAAGGACACAAGGTGGCCTTTAGGCAAGACTGCCCCTAATCAGAAACAAAGATAGGCACACATCTCAAATTTTTGAGGGAGAACACTCAATAGTCCCTTTTGTAGCCCACTTCAGTAATCAATTTTAATTATCATGAGAAGATTAAATGTTTTATTCATTCATTCATTCATTCATTCATTCATTCATCTAACAAAATAAACAATGAACACCTACCATGAGCCAGGCCCTGATCAAGTTGCTAGGGATACAATCATTTAGCAAGACAAACATGGTCCCTGCCTCCTCTGTAACCTAAATCCTTCAAAAGCCAATTTCTCTTCTTTTATTACCAGTGGACACAGGAATACAAAAAAAAAAAAAATTAACTATTCAACAATCCAAACCTCAGATTGAGACAATAGTAGGGTAACTCTAAAAGCAGAAAGCCAGGCATTTTAGATCCTGTCTTCTTCCCTCTGGTTTCTTATACTTCCTGGAGAGTGTTGGGAAGTATAGCAAAGTCTTCCTTTCAAACAATTTATGGCAACTTCTGCTCCTGCCGGAGGCTCAAGACAGATAGCATGAAATTGCATAAAAATAGAAAATGCATGTCACCCAAGCATTTTTTATGCTCAAAAATAATATTAAGTCAGAACTATCTTCTAATTTGAGGTTTGGTTCACATTATCTCACTCTAAGGACACACATATTCCACTTCCCAGTTTTCACTTCTATTTCGAATGCTGCTTTCATTCACTAAGAGAAGGGAGAATATAGGAATGGCAAATGTAACACAGATTTGGCTTATAAAAGGCTTTGGAGAGATCCAAATCCATGTAAAAATTGAAAGCAAAAAAAAATCAACATGATAGAAGAGAAATGGAAAGATTAGCTTTGAATCTAAAATACTCCCAGGCTGAAACTGGCAATATCGTCACAAAGTTTTATTATAAAGATATGTAAAAGCATTTAGGATGGCTAAGTATAACCAGCATTCATACTGCGTTTGCTATAAGGTTCATCTCTATTTCCTGATAAATAATAGAATTTTCATGTGAATAAGTGTTGTAATTATAATAGTCTTAATTAGAACTTTCTTTGATATAAATCACTGTTTATTTGGAGTAGGATTGCCATTTACCTCATCCTTTTACATTGCTTCCTTTATCCCTATTAAAGAGGCAGGCACTGTTCCCAGATAGCAAATTGTAGCAGATATATTTTTTCCAGTAGCATCTGTTGTTTTGGCAGAAAACTCACTGGGGTAATGTTAAATATGGTTAGTTTTCTTTCCCATTTTTTTTTCTTCAAACACAGAGAAAAGCTGAATTTTCATTATGCTCAGAATTGAGTAGAGAAATGATCAAAGGCATTTTTAAGGACAATATATCCTTAACTCAGGAAAGAAAGTCATTCTGGGAAATATCTAAGAAGAGATCCCCAGCATTACTTCATGTTAAAAAAAAATCTAGTTTTCCCAAAGCACATGAAATTCCATCACTCTCTCTCTCAATCTTTCTCTCTCTTACTTTAATTTTCTCAGGAAACCAAAAGCTAAACAAAAACCATTATCAATTTACTTTGACTTTTACAAACTGAAATTAAGAAATCCATATTTTCTGAAATAATTCCAAATCTCATGATCAAACTTGCAACTTCAAAATATTTAACCTCCAGCTATCTTGGAGTTTAGCATAAATAATGCAGTAGGCAAGAATGAATCTAGGTGCAAACATAGAAGGTCTCAATCTTTTTTGAAAAAGTACATTAAAACCAGATTCTGTAAAGGCCTTTTAGGAGTTTGGTCTTTACACAATATAATTCCATGATCAAAATAATGTTTTCAGATTACTCTGGTTTGCAGCATGAGGAGGGATTGAAAAGGAAAAGACTTCGGGCAGCAACCAAAAATTCAAAGATCAGAGAGGAGATGTTAAAGACAGAGGCTGGCAGCAGGAATTGAACACAGGAGAGCCAGAGAGCAAGAATTTTTAAAAGATGGAGGGAGTAGGTGTATCCCGATGACATCTCTAGAGGCAAAGCCAGCCTGCTTGCACAGCCTGGACTCCAGCTGCCTGCAGAAGGCAGCCCCTGTCTTCCGCCCTTGGGAAGCCACATGCAAGAGTCAACTGGTTGCCTGGAGAACTTTGCCACACACTCCACCTTCTCTAACCAGTTAGCTTTTGTATGGCTGTTAATTTACTTTTAAAATTATTTAAAATTATTTAAATATTATTATTTGAAACTATTATTTTTAAAATAGTAGCTTCCTGATCCACTTTATGCTTAACATTTTAATTTAATTGTTTTTAAAATTTTCCCTTCTTTTGCCTTTTTAGTTCTGATTTCCTGTTCCAAAGTCTTAATTCTAAGGAATGGTCTATGTTTAGCTTTTCATCTCATGGGCTTTTCGACTAAACCACTATAGCATTTACTCATGTTTTAACCTTCTATCTTTTTGGCTTATAGTACTCTATCTTTTATTTTTAAATCTCATCTGTTTTGTATTTTTAAACTCCTAACCTTTACCTTCATCAGGATGTTAAATCTCTTATTTTTAGCTTTCACTTCCTTCCCTTTTAGCTTCATTTTTCTTACCTGATTCTCTCTTTTAAATTTTAACCTCTTCTTAACCAACTACCCCTTTTTACTTTTTTAATTTTTCTTCATTATCTTCTTTCATATTGCTTCTTGATTTTAACATATTTTTATCATGAACATCAAGGGACAGTAGCATGGAAAGGTCCCAGACCACCATAATCAGAGAAAGTTTAGGCACCTTCCTCCCATCTTTTGCCCCCATTCTCCAACCTCCCATACTTTCAGCTATCCCAAGCCTGCCCTTCTGGTGCCCCCAATGGATCCTCTACCCTCTGTAAGACTGGGACTATGGAAATAAAAATAATTAAATAACTTAATGAGAAGAGAAACTGTGTTTTCAAATTCATGATGAATGACATATGCAATCAGTGTGTTTTTAGTAACACAGACCAATGGTATGCTACAAGCTGAGAAGAAATGATAGGTGGGACAGCAACAAAAGCTAGCTCTTTGTATAATACTTCTGGGCCTGGCCTTGGTGAGGAGGCAGGTGAAGTTGCAACTTCTCACAGGAGAAAGTAGATGGCCCTTGGCCAGACTGTTTGAACCACTTATAAACTCATCTGCTTCTAATATACTTATTTCCAGATTGGTCTTCTCTCTTCTCGGTGGACCCATATGAGGGTCTTCCTAGAGTGTAGCCTTCTTACCTTATTTTGAAAGATGAGGGTAAACTGGCCAAAGTGGAATTTATCCCAAGTAGGACTTTTAAAGCCGTGAATCAGATGTGTGATCTTTTTTGTCATGACTTGTGTTGGCAAACCTGAAGACTGGAGGGGGCCCATCTCACCTCCAATGTCATGGGCAGAAGTTTCTTTCAGAAAGTTTTAGGGACACAGCTGAGATTGGTTTCCCTGATCTGTTGACTTTCTTCTTAAGGAAAAACAGGGAAAGACTGAGTCCCCAAAGGAGAGCTAAATCCTAACAACCGTACCCCTACCACATGCCCTTTCATCCCATAGAACTTTGAGGACTATTGGGCCCTCATTCAGGATTCTACTAGGGCACACTTTTCTCAGAGCCAATTCCGCTCCATTATTTTACTGAATAGCTGTAACTGCTTCCCTGCCTCCAGAAGTTACATGGCTTCCAACCCTTTCCTGATTGCAGAACAAGGCAGGGGTCACCCTCCTCACAATTTCACTTGAGAATACTCCTTATTTTGTTGAGTATAAAGCCCCCCACTTACTGCAGATAATTTGGTACAAAAAGCCAACCAATTCAATGGTCTGCAGGAATTGGCTAAACATGTTCTATTCAAACAAGATTCTTTTGGATAAACACAACCTTAAAGCCCCTAAGGCTTACTGGCAACCTTTGGTCATTTATTCATTCAAAACCATGTACTGATACCACCATGTCCCAGACACTGTCCTAGGCACTGGCAATATATGAACAAAACTAGGTCTCTGCTGTCTAAGAGCTTATATTCTACAGGAAGACACAAACAATAAAACAGTATGCAATAAACTAATAAAGATATATTAGATGATAAGAACTACAAAGAAAATGAAGCATAATAAAGAGGGATGAAAGTGGATGCCATTTTAGATATGGCCATCAGGAATAGCAGAAATCTGTAGGAAGAGACCCATGAAATCATTGTTGAGTTTATAGCCAAAATGCTATCGAAAATGTTCACTACATTCCCAGGTAGAGAAATGCCTCTTTAGTCTCATTTCTAGGAAATAAGTTTGTTCCTCTTGAACAAGTAATTTGTTTTTATCTTAAGGACACTGTAACTGATTGTGAAAACTTTCTATGTGGCTGCTAGCACTGTAGAGCAAAATGTGTGGACCACCTCTAATAAATGTACTCAAAATTATGTGAATGTTTGATTTTTCCTATCCCTCTTTCCTTTGTCTGCTTCCTCAGATAGGTCAAGGAAATAAGACGGCCTTCAGAAACTAAATCACTGATATTGGGAGGTCATTGCTGATCTCAAAGAAAATTATTTTAGTTAAATGCTAGGCATGAAAGCCAGATTCTCTTAGCAAGAATTGAATGTACAGTTAAAATTGATGTTTCTAGTATGAATCTCTTATCTTTCTGACTATCATAGCCATGCCCTCACCTATATATGCCCTTCCCCAGCAGTCAGCAGTGGTGCCTCTGGTGGTTAGTGAGTCCCTCCAATATGAAGCTCATTCTTGGGAAACAAAATAAGGCTGGGCTCTGGAGTCAGACTGGGTTCAAATTGTGTCACCATCATCCACTAGCTCTGTGATTTTGGGGGCAATACTCTTAATCCCTCTGTGCCCCTCATTTACTAAATTGTAAAATAAATATAATGAATTAGACCTATCTCACAAAATTGTTAGAATAATTAAATGAGATCATGTAGAGAGAATGGTGCATGGCACATAAAAGGAGCTTACTACATTTGAGCTATTATTATACCCACCACTGGCTCTGGTTAGAAGGATGCATTGGGGGAGAGGAAGGAATTTGAAGAGTAAGTGTTCCTGACACACTTCAAACTTCATCCCTAGACTTTGGAGGTAGCTTTAGCCCTCCATTTATTCTAGGTCCTCAGGAGTGATACAGCCCAAAACTCAGATTGCCCAGAAGTTGTGTAACTCAAGAATTCTCTTCAAGCTTAAGGTGGGTTCCCTGGCTTCCTTAAGAATAGGCAAGGTACAACACTGGCCAACATCACAAACCCTTATCCAACCACTTGACGCTATTTCATTTTCCTGCCTCAGTTGTCACTGAATGTTAGTCTTCATTTGCTTATCATCTCAATTCTCACTGAGGTATTTAAAGTGTCCTCCATGCTGCCATCAATTCTAATTATAACCATATACTCTTCTTTGTGAAAATTGGTTTTCCTTCCATAAAGTCTTACGGGAGGGACCTAACACTAGAATACAAGTTTCTAAAAGAAATGGGAAAAGACCAACTGCTTCTAGATGATACTCTCCCATTCTAAAAGAAATTCTGAGATTTCCATGCTCCAACAGAATTCGCAGTCTTCCAAGTCAGGATTTCAATCTATTGGGTGAATAAACTGGTTTAATCTTTATCCTGAACAAACTGGTAGCAAGTGTTCCCAAGTTTTCTGATTTCTAATCTCATATGTAATCTCTACTGTGTCAACACCTAGGAAACAGGAAGCCAGTTTTGCAAGTTAGGTCCTTCATAGACACATCTTCTAGAATGTTTTAGAAAGCTACAGTTTGTGGTGGAATTTCCTAGATAGCTGATCAGCTTTCAAGCAGTCAAGCATTTAAAATGGCCTCTCGTATTGTTAATATGTAAAAAGAATGGAGTCAACCATTTGACACTATTTCATTTTCCTGCCTCAGTTGTCACTGAATGTTAGTCTTCATTTGCTTATCATCTCAATTCTCACTGAGGTATTTAAAGTGTCCTCCATGCTGCCATCAATTCTAATTATAACCATACACTATTTTAAAACTTTCAATGACTCAATGCTGTTTTATGCATTTTTTCCTCAAAGCCAATGTTCTGTGGATGTTACTACCTAAGAGAAACAGGCAAGAAATGAAATAAAAGAGAGAAATGAAAGTCTCTCTTGTGACCCTATCTTATTTCACAGATGTTAAATGTGAAGAAAAATGACTGACTGATGACTTCTTATTAAATTAAACTCATCCATCCTGTTGAATTGTAACTATTTATGTGTAGTAACATCCTCATAAGCAGCACCTCCATCTCAAGCAACTTTGTACACTCAGGGCAGAGTACCAGGCACTTATTGTGTTCTCAATAAATACTGAATGAATGAACTAGGGTGCTATATAAGTCACAGCACTTATTGTGTTCTCAATAAATATTGGATGAATGAACCAGGCTGCTATCTAAGTTACAACAAAGGTAAAGTGAAAAGAAATATATGCAGGAAACAACAAAAATCACCAGGCAACCATCCTCAAACAGAACAGTAATATTTTCCAAAAGATTTTTCACTCTCACCATCTCTTTATCAATAATCAAAACATTGACCAATTTTGGGATCATAAACATTTTCCTACATTTTTAAAAATTGACTTTTCTCTCTGAATCTCCTGTGGATGCACATTTTTTTTTCATATAATTCATTTACCTTCTTAGAACTTAAAAAACCTGCCCATAAAATAGATTAATTATTGCTGTTAACACAATGTGATGTGTGTGTATGTGCATTTCTTTTTTAACTAGTCTACCTGGTATTTCCAGAATACAGTTTCCTGAGTTGCACCTAGATGTGATGCTTGGTAAAGAGGTTCATTGTAGATGTTGATATCTGACTTTCAACACCTTTTAAATGAGGTCATCCATGTATACACCCAGAATCATTTGCAAATTTTGTCGTCAGCAGTAACCTAGAGCAAGGAGGTTATCGTTATTTCTCTATATACACAATTTTCTCAGATTTTTTATTCTTTAAGGTCAGAATATTTTCTACCTCAATTATTTCTTATGCCTTAAATTCATTAGTTTGCTCCTATCACAAGAAGATATGTGAATTTGCTCTTAGGTTCACTTCTGCCTAACCATTATTTTAATTGCAGAGTCCAGGACAATGCCTGCCCTTCATATATATTTTAGAGCTGGGCTATTCATCCCTCACCCCCTTTCACCCCTAATTAGACTGGACTGACTCTTTTATCGGCATAAGCCAACAGATAAAGATCTGAATGGAAAGGAGTTAAGTATTTTTAAAAGCTCTGAGTATCTGGGTTAAAACAAATGCCAACGTTCTACTGGTTATGAAGAGTTTTGCCTGAGCAGATCTCCAAAAAAATTGCAAATTGCCCAATGCATTTATGTAACTAGATATGACAGTTATTTGTTCAGTCAACAAATTCTTCTTGAGCTACTTCTGTGTCCAGATGTTGTGTTATAAACTAGGATTACAAACGTGAATAAAACCTAGCCCTACCCCATGGAACTCAGAGTCTAGTGAGGGAGACAAAGACAAATTAGATTACCACAAAGAATCACAGTGGAGGCACTCATGAGGCATTAGGAGGAGCAGTTAGCCCTGCCGTGGAGAGTAAAGAAAGCCTTCCAAAAGACTGAAAAATGAGCAGGAAATAGCCAAGTATTGAAGTTGGGAATGGGGATGTAGGTGGGATGTACTAGAGAAAGGGAACATTAAGATCAAAAACTTGAAGGAAAAAACAAAAGTTGCCTTGGGGGAAAATGCAAGTAATTCATTAGGGGAGAAGGGATAGAAAGTCAAGACCAGAGAAGGAAGCAGTCACCACACCAGGAAGAGCCTTGAGAACCAGGCTGAGAAGTTTGGACTTAATTCTGAGGGTGGTGAGAAGGACCAATACATAATCACATTTGCTTTCCAGAAAAATCAGATGACAGGAGGGGACAAAACAGATCAGAGACCTTTTGGTTAACCCAGGAGAAATAAAAATGGAGACCCCAGAGAAGAGATGGCTAAGGAACTGAAAACAAAGAAAAGAGATTTGTGATATTTTGGAGGGAGAATTAGCTGGATTTGGTGATCATTGAACGTGGGAGAATGAGGGAGACTGGCGGTTGCAGCTTGGCCTTCTAGGTACCATTCATTCTTTACAGGGAGTGGGAGTTTTGGGGTGGGATGGGAAGGTATGCAAGCAGACATGCTTAATAGGTACTCCAGGTCCAGATCTGGTGCTCCTTCAGAAGAGCTTTCTGGGCAGCAAAGATTGAAATCATCAGCACATATATAGCAATTTAAGCCTCTGGTCCCCTGAGCATCAGAGTGGAGGAACTATGCCAATTCCAAAACATTTAGTTATGTTTATAAAATAGACTATTTTTCCAGTTCCTTTCAGTAAGTCCCTGTTGTGTGCAAATAGCTGCCCTGAAGATGCACCACAGATAGTGAATAAAACACTTTCAACAGTACTTCCTTAAGATGTCAAAAGGCATTCTGGAATAGATGCACTCAAAATTATCATTAAGCCCCTCTGATCTGCCAAGTTTTATCCCAGGTTCTGGGCCTGCAGAGAAGAAAATAACTCAGGCCCCACCTTCAAAGTGCTCACAGTACAGCAGGGTCGACAGGCAATTAACAAATAATTAGGATAAGCAAGGTGCTAAGAAAACAAGGAGGAGAAAGCCTGGAACAGTCAGGGAAGACTTCCCAGAAGCAGAGGGCTTTGAGCTGAGTTTCAGGGGTGAAACTCTTGGAGCAGAGAAGAAGAAAGCATTCAGGAATACAAAACAGTCTTGTACATTTTACATTTAGGAAACACCAGTTAGTTCAGGATGGCCGAAGAAAGAAAGGCTTAAGAAGTCCCTTCATAAACTGCCTTGTACGCCATACTAAGAAACAGATTGGAAAGAGGAAAGCATGCTGGGAGGCTGCAAAGTTCCACATGAAAAATTACAGAAGCTTGAAATAACACAATGACGGACAAAAATCAAAGCATATTTGAGAGATACAAATGGAGACATTAGAGGTGAGAATTTTAGGTGTATACCAAAATTATAACTGCATGACAGCCAGGAAAAGTGATTTACCTTTATGTCGTTTCAATAAACTTACTCTGGTATGAAATTAGAAATGCTTGGGATGTGAAATGAACTTTTGAAATTGACACCAATAAGGTCAACTACATCCTACTACATAACCTCCTCTGGCTCTGCTCTCAGAGATGGAGCAGGTTGGAATGAACATAGATCTTATCATGCAGCATGATGGAGAACATATGCGTTATCCTTGGAGATACGGGGATGTGGACTTGAAAGTTGACTCCACCAATGCAGCCTTCAATGCAAACTAGGTCAGGATCTCTTCAAGCATAATACTGAAGATGAAAGAAAAGAGAAAAGATGAATTTGTGTATGTGTGCATGCTCATACACAGCATGTGATTTTTACAAAGAACTGTTACAGTAGTAAGCCAACCTCAAGAGTCCTTAACTGGGAAATGGTTCACAACTCCCCTCCCATCATGCCCAAGTGTTTTGTGTTACTCAAAACCAACATTCTTAAACACTCCCATGGTGGCTTCAACTACTGGATATTTCAATCACCTTAAAAGTTGGGGGGGATAGTGGATAAGTTCCCCTACAAAAAAGAAACTGAAATTAAGTGTGTTAGGTGACATATGCCATGAAGAGAATTAAAAGAGCTTTATTGAGTTCTTGGTCCTAGCTTTATTCCCAAAGGATCCAGTTGGGAAATCTCAATTCAAGTCACCCATAAGTATCATAAGCATATGCATGTTTTATAATTCATTCTACAAAGAGCATCAACTGACTTTACCAAAATACACATGTATTATGTTACCTGGAGTTCCTTTACCCTTCCCAACAATTTCACCTCATTCTGTCATTAAGATTCTGAAAAGTCACTGGTGCTGAAAAAATGTGCATACCTATATATACACATTCTCTTGAGTTCAGAAACAGGCATGCCACTTTTGCTGCTACCAGCAGCTTCTTCTCCTCCCAGGCTTTTTGCTCTCTCGGTCTTTCATCCTTGGCACTGGTGTTTACCCTCGAGCTGACATTTCAACGTCATCCCACCAGGTGTCCATGTTCTCCCTCCAGTGACACTCCTGTAGCAGATGGTGCAAATGGCGTGGCACATATGTTCTGATTCATTGCAAAAACCAAACTGCCAGACTGCTGACTGGTTTGGCAAGAAAGGAGAAAGTTGTTGCTAAAAAAAAATCTATTATGAATTATCGTTCATTCATGTGGTGACTTTGGATTTGTCCCTGCTTAAAGGTGATAGTAACTTATTTAACCAGATTAAATAAAAGCTTTTAGAGAAGCGCTCTCTTTGCAAGGACAGCTATAGGCAACAGGAATTTGTCCATACAGAACCAGTGGTAAACAATAGAAAGTCAAAACAGAAATGTGGGGTTGGCTGGATTCAATCTTCCCTTACCCTTGGTCATATGGCCCACCCTGTAACTCTAGACTCCTGGCTTGATACTGCTGCCCTAGATTAAGACAGCTCTCCTGGTGGGATCCTCACTAGCCACTTTCCCAGCATGGTCTGGATTCTACAGCCTGTACCCCAATAATAGGCCTATTTCCAGTTTCCTTTACCCAAAGTGTCTAGTAAGCTAAGGTTCCAGTATGCTTCATAGTTAAGCACCAGTGATAAAGGGAAAATCTTAAAAGCAACCAGAAAAAAGGTAAGCTGCATACAGAGGAGCAAAAGTAAGTTATGACAGCAGATTTCTCATTCAGAAATAATGCAAGTGAGAAAAGAGTGGAGCAACATCTTTAAAGTACATGTGAAATTCTGTGAAAATGCCTTTCAAAAATAAAGGTGAGACAGACTTTTTCAGGCATACAAAAATGATAAGAAATTATCACCTGCAGACTACAACTTTATGTGACAACAAGAAATGAACTTCCTTTTAAGAAATGTTAAGGGAAGTCCCTCAGCAGAAGGAAAATGATAACAGATGGACATATACATCTGTGTAAAGGAATGAAGAGCAGTAGAAATGGTCACTATATATGTAATTATATGAAGAAGTTTTTGTTGTTATTTAAATCTTTTAAAAGATGGTGGTTAAATAAAAAGAAAAATACTGTATATGGGGTTTATAACATAGAGAAGTAAACTGTATGACAACAATAACAAAAATGTTGGAAAGAGATAAATGGAAATATACTATTGAAAGTTCCTTACATAATTCATAAAGTGTTACCTATTGCTTGAAGGTAAACTGGGATAAGTCAAAGATGCATATTATAAAATGAAATAATAAATAACAAATAAAAATAATAAACCAAATAATTATAGCCAATAAGCCAGCAAATGAAATAAAACAGAATATTAAAAAATATTTAATTAATTCAAAAGAAGGCAGAAAAAGAGGATAATGGGAACACAGATAGGACAAATAGCAAAGTGATCAATTAAACCTAATCATATCAATAATCACATTAAATGCAAATGGTCTAAAGAGTTTAATTAAAGGGCAGAGACTGTAAGATTAGATAAAAACAAGACCCAACTTTATGTGACTAAAAGAGATAACTTTAAGTATGAAGACATATATAAATTAAAAGTAAAAAGCAGAAAATACTAAGATGAATCAAGAAAAAGCTGGTGTGACAAAGCAAAATTAATTTGCTTCATAATAATAAAGGGATCATTTCATCAAGAAGCACAAAAATGTTTATGCATCTAATAACAGTGTCAAAATATAGGAAGCAAAACTGATGGAACTGCAAGTAGACATAGACCAATTTGTTATTAGAGAGATTTCAATACACATCTCTCAAAAACTGATAAAACAAGTAGATAGAAGATCACTAAAGTTAAGAAAGACTTGAATAACAGTCAACCATTTGCCCTAATTGACATTTACAAAACACTCCATTCCACAAAAGCAGAATGCAGATCCTTTCAGGTGCATGGAACATTTTCCAGGATAGATCCTCATAAAACAAGTCTCAATAAATTTAAAAGGTTTTAATTCACCCAAAATATATTCTCCTATCATAATGAAATTAACTTAGAAATAAATAAATAATAAATAATAGAAAAGTATCTGGAAAATATCTAACTATTAAGAAGCTAAATAACATACTTCTAGATAACTCATGAGTCATAGAGGCAATCCAAAAGGTAATTAGAAAGTATTTTGAGCAGTATAAAGATGAAAAGATAGCATGTCAGAATTTGTGGGGTGCCACTGAAGCAGTATTTACAGGGAGTTTTACAGCACTAAGTATGTACATTTGATATGAAATCAAATGCATCCCCATAAAAGAACATATTAACAAATTGGACTTCATCAAAATTAGAAACTTCTGCTCATCAAAAGACAAGCCATAAACTGGGAGAAAATATTTACAAATCATGCATCTGAAAAAGGACACGTACCCAGAACACAAATATAATTCTCAAAACTCAGCAATAAGAAAACAACCTGATAAAAATAAATAGGCACTAGATTTGAACAGACGCTTCTGCAATGAAGTTATGCAGATGGCAAATAAGTTCACAAAAGATGTCCCACATCAACAGTCACTAGGGAAATTCAATCTAAAACCACAATGAGATAGAACACACATACAATGGTGAAAATTTAAAAGACTGGCAAGATTTTAGAGGAAATAAAGATATAACACACTACCAAAGGGAATGTAAAACTGTACAACCACTTTGTAAATAGCGTGGCATTTCTTAGAAAATTAAACATATACCTACCGTATGATCCAAACATTCTACTCCTAGATGTTTACTCAAGAGAAATGAAAGCATATGTCTACACAAAGTTTATGCATGAATGTTTATAGCAGCTTTATTTGTAATTTTTCCAAAACCAAAAACATCCAAGATGACCATTAACAGATGAATGGAGAAATAAGCTGTTTGTAACCATACAATGGAATATCACTCAGCAATTTAAAAAGCTACTAATACATGATACAACATGGATGAATCTCAAGACAAGTATGCTGAGTGAAAGAAGCCGGTCAACAAAAGAGTATGTACTTTATGATTCCATTTATATATAGCTCTAGAAGATGCAAACTAATTTATGGTGACAAAAGCAGATCAGTGGTTACCTGGAGATATGGCAGAGGGTAGAAACTTTTGAGGATGATGGATATACTCATTATCTTGATTATGGTGATGTTTTCATGAGAGTATACAAATGTCAAAACTCATCAAATCATACACTTTAAATACGTGCAGTTCATTGTCTGTCAACTATACCTCAATAAAGATATTAGGAAAAAAAAATAGCATCACAGCTTTGATCAAGGTCTGAGCAAATAATTATAAAATCACTGACTACTAGAGATCATCCAATTCATCGGTTTTCAAACTGCTCTGAGGAGCTTACTCAGGGCCTACGGAGAGGAAGTTGTGATTCTACACCCTCTTCATTCTTTTTAAACTGATCATCTTGTCATTTCTCTGCCTTTTATATTGATTGGGCTTCCTTTTACGCTGTCATCTGAAGGAAGACGCCTACTGCTTCAAAACGTTTGGGAATTACTAAGCTAATACAAACCCTTCATTTCATGAGGCCCAGAAAGATGAACTGCCTTGCTTAAAAGCACACAGAGCTAGAATCAGACCAGACTCAAGTCTTCCAGATTTCCCATCTGATGTTCTTTCATATATGGTCCACTGACTCTCTTTAGAAACCCGCACAATAAGGTTGGCTAATGGAGAGGTCTACAACTGAAAAACCTCAAAATTAAGGCTTATAATTTTTACATCATTAGATACGTTATCTTGGACCAGTCTGATGTTTTGAATGATGAAATTTTTCCAGGTATGTTATATAGATCCTTGTATTGTAAATGAGGCAATAAGAAATAGCAGGGCTGGGTTGAGTATTTCTTATTTTTTCAACTGTATGGAATGTTAAATGAATGTTATTGAATACAGCAAAAATTGCTTTAACTTCTCTAAATAAATCTTGAGAAAGGTGAGTTCAATATAAGTTAGTGGTTAAGAATATAGACATTGGAATCTTTCTGCAACTAACTATCTATGATCAATTCACTTAACCTGTTTGAACCCATTTCATCATCTTTAAAAAGGATATAAAAAGCATTTACCACAGTTAGTTGTCATAAAAGTTGGATAAAACTGGGCATGTGCTGCATGTAGCACAGTGACCAAAATAGAGAGAAAGAGAAAGAGGCATAAAATGAAGTTGGAATATTAGATATGGAAACCATATCTCAGCTTGACTCAAAGTAGGTACTACCAATATTCTTCACTGCCAGAAGAAAAGGCAAAAAAAAAAAACAAAACAAAACTAAGTACAGACTTTTGTCTCACCCATAAGTATTTAACCAAAAAACTGAAAATCTAGATTGCCATTTGGAGTAATAGTTATCTTAGAAACTGGAACCCTGTCAAGCTGAACTCATGACAAGTACCACCAAATAGAAGAGTTTTAGTGTTTCTTCTTTTCTATAAAAAACAAAACACCTAGAGCTGAAAGTCTCTATTAAGTATCCCAGACTGACCTTCAAGTCTAGATGCTCACATTCTACCTCCTGTTGGACCCCTCCACATCATGTTCCTTAGACAATCCAAAGGCACAATGCCCAGTGCTGAATTATTTATTCCGAATGCTGCCACAATCACCACCCTGCCACAGACAACATAAAGCCTACTTCTCCCCATATAGTCCCTGTCTTAGTTGGGGCTTCCATGTGGCAGTGACTACTTGTCCATGCAGAAGCTGGAAGCATTCTGGATTACTCCCTCGTCCTTCACTTTCAACCAGCACTTCAAGTTCCGTCCATTCCCCAGCTAACTCTATCCTCTCCATTCTTCTGTTCCATCATGTCTTCAGTTTTCTTAGTTCTGGCGGCCCTCATCTCTCACCTGAAATATTCACTATAGTTTCCAAACTGGTCTCTCTGCATCCCTTCTTGTCCTTTTCTAAATCAACTTTTATCAAGTCCAAAGTATCTATCCAAAACATAAAAGCAACTAAGTTACTCTGCTAATTAAACCCTTGAGTGCCTCCCCTTCACCTACAGAATAAACACAAGGTCCTTAATAATGGCATAAAATCTCCTTCCTCATGTGACTTCTATTTGGACCTCTAACCACTTAGCTGCCCTACCCTCACCTACCCATCTTTATGTTCCAGCAGTAATGAATTTCTAATTTCTAGAACACACTATACTTCTGAGCCCTGGGCATGCAATTCCCTTCACCTAAAATGGCCTTCCCTACTTCCTCTTGTCCACCTGGTGAACTGAATAAAGCCTTACAGGCACACACTACACATTGGTTCCCCACAAAGTTAATTACTCTGGTGTCCATATTTGTACTGTTGCCCATATCAGTCTGTATTGTAAGCATTTATTTATATGCCTGCTTACCACACTTAGCTGTCAACTCCCCAAACTTAAGGATCATGCCTTATTCATCTATATCCTCAGTACCTAGCATGTTGTAAAGAACTTAATTTGTCCCTTACATCCATGTGACTTTACTGACCCTCGATTCTCTTCCTATTTACACAGATAACATTTTTTCAGGATTTATTCTAGGAATTTCTACATACCCTGGTTATAATGCCTAATAGATATCATCTTGCAATAAAGCTGTGATCTTCGGTTCAAAACAGATGAGGCTACATAGATGTGCTGAGGATTTGGGAAAGGGGCATTGAGTCTAACATCAGGGTGAAAGCATCAGTACTTCTGAAGATCATGGGGTAGGACAAGATGAAGCCCATTCTGGCACTGTAAAGGTGACAGGTAATTTGAGGGAATCCTGAATTCACTGGCGTTGATACTTTAGGGACTGTAAATCAATCTGTGGCTCTCCCTCTGGCAGGTGGTGCCCTTCATCATGAAAAGAGGCTCTGTCATGATGAGTCAAATGTTTATTGCCTTGAGTCAGCAGCACCAGCTCGCCCATGTCAGTACTCAACTAAATGCTAACACATTATTAAAAATATGTTATGACAATAAAAAGTTTTTTGAAAAATCTGTGAAACCCATGTGTCTCCTCGTGACATTCAGCATTAAACTGGAAAACGTTTAAAGCCAACTCTCCTAAATCTGACAGGACTGAAAGAGTGGTAATCTGCTCGTTAATCTCCTTTGTTACATACCATGGTTATATAATTAATTGATTCTACCCTTTTATGTGAAACTACTTTCCTTCTAATACTGTTAAATCTAAAGAAGATGAAGGTTGTCTTCTAGGTTTACCAACAAAAGCAAAGCAAAAATTTACCAGTACAGAACTATCCTCTGTGGCAAAACAGAACCAGCTCCCTAGAATAGGATATCACATCAATGAAATGCAAAGTCCTCCAGGATGGGGCCTGACTTCTGGAGATTTTCTCTGAATGGAAAGACCACTCTCCACTGCAAAACTGAAATGCACAGAGACTCGAGTGCATTGTGGCTGAATAAGAAGCTCTGTCTTCACTGATAAATATAGTCCAAAGGTTCAGAGAATTCTGTCTGAACATAGGGCATTCTCTGTAATAGGAAACTCCAGCATCATTAATTCAGCTTCCACTGGGGCAGGTATGTTTACGTAGTCCATTTTCTGCCCCATATTGAACAAAACACCTTTCCATTTCTTCCATTTCAGCAGAATACTTAACTTGAAATTAAATACCTGATGAAGAAGTCCCTCCAGACTATTTATATACAAAGATATCTTTTATGTCTCATTGCACGGTTCCAAAGTCTTTCCAATGAATGGTAAGAATCTTAGAATATCTCTTTAGAGTTCTTTTTTTAAAATTGCAATACTCTGCCTCATATCTGGTCCCAGACAGTCCAAATATAAGAGCCTATGCTGAGTTAAGAATGGTTTACACATACCTTGCTTGATGCAAGCTCCTTTATCAAAGGAGGCTGGGCCTCCAAAGAGAATAAATGTAATGGGATTCTATTTTAATCAGTGTAATTTTTCCTGCCTTGGTACTGAACTATTACATGTGATTCACAGATATCAATTTCATGGAAAATAAATTGCTGTGGGTGAAAAATGCCTTAAAGCAACATAATAAAAACTCAGTCCACCACCACACACTATGCTATTAGTTGCCATAGATAACCTTATTCAGAGCATACACAGCTCTCCCAGAACAAGACACCTTTAAAATCAAGATGAAATGCAAAATGCAAGAAAGTTTCCTTCCTCCTTTCTGCCACTAGCTCCCTGAAATACAGTCAGCCAGCTTGCTCTCTTCTCCAACACATAATCCTGGTGGAGACTCGCTTGCTTCATAAAATCTTAGACGTTTAATAACCTATAAAATTAACCAGAGTTTTAAAATAAATTGCTATCGAAAGCATGCAGTGATTTTTTAAAAAAAATCTTCCAAGTAGATCTGGGTATAAGCAAATGCAAGCCAAATTGTAGAGACTTTACAGGGTGCAGATGTCTTTCCCAGCACTGCGGACATGATGTCGCCTATCTTAAAACTGAAAGGCGGGGAGGCTAGTCCATGAAAGATATCAGACAGGACTCACGCTGTTTCTACAGTTGGAGCAAAGATTTCCTAATTATTTCTCCACTTGCTCTCTGCTTTTGTAGCTTTCATTTGAGTAGGTGGGGTGGAGCCCATTTCCCCTTTGGCAGCGGGTTATATGGTTCTCAGGCCATAAAACCTTGGACCTCCCTGACTGAGAAGCTGCTTCCACATTTGATGGCCTTCTCAGTTTCCCACTCTTAATCAGTTCTCCCCAGAGACACACACACAGAGTTTATATTACATGTTCTTTCTTGTAAAAACAAATGCAAAATGCTGTCCTACAATGGATTCAACCAGCCCCATCTCCTCCCTATCACCATCCATGGGAATTTTCATAGCTTGGCAATCCATAAACAGAAAAACAGACATGTTGTTCAGAAACAGCCCTTGATGTGCTAGCAGTAGGCTGAATGCTTTGGTTGGAGCAGTCGTTTTATAATGAATTTGTGTCTCTGGCCCTAACCCAAGTGCTTGAGAAAAGTAAAACACATTATCAATTTATCTTTATGTTGCTACCATATCTGTTATGGTATGAATTATTTGGCACCTTGGGGAAAGCCCATGCAGTTTCCATACTGACAGGAAGCTTTTAGAGCTGGTGCTGTAGGTGGTCTCACACCTGCTTCTTGAACCAGAGCTACAGCAGCTGTTATTCTAAGGTCCAATTTGAGTAGGACGAATTTTGTTGACACACTCCCATGGTTCCATTTATGAGGTAATGTTTGTGACTTGAGATCATGTGAATTGCTATGCACCTGACTGAAGAAATAAAAATTTCATAGCAGCATAAAACAATTTTTGTGTGCATGTAGAATACACACACACCCACAAAATCCTCCCACATTTAAACTTAGTCATAAAACCAAAGCCAAAAAAATTTAGTATATGAAAAAACGAAGCACAGCAATGTCCTTGCTTCTGATTCATACATTTTTAGCTTAAACACTTCCTGCAGCAAACAACCTGTGCCTGTGACAACCCCTTTGCCAAGGATTTAATATGCTACCTCCTGAGAGTGGATATATAACAGAAATGCATGCAGTGAGGATGAAGTAATAGGCCTTTCCTAAACTGAAATGATCCAACAAAAGCCAGTAAATCCAAACAGCAGCCATTTTGACTGAAGTCTGAAGTAAAATTCTCCTATTAATTGCATGTAGGATCATACAGAAGATTGGACAATGGACCTGAAAACAAGCAGTAAAAAGCCCCTCAAAGCCAGATTTTTAAATTTCAAGTGTTGTAGTGTGAACTCAATTGTAAATTTTATTGTATGTTTGCAAGCCACCTGTGGGCTAACCAAGTATTCATAGAACTAAAACTTTCTAAATCCTATGCACATGACATGACAAACACATTCAAAATTTGTATTTCTCCTTGTTTAGTGATTTTGATTACACTCCTGTGAAATTCTAAAAACAAAATTCTTTAGACTAGATCATGGGACATCTGTCATGACTTAAAGCCTTTCAGCATAATATCAAATAAGGTGTGAGAAAATGTTGTTAAGATCCACGGATTTATTCCATACCTCCAGTCTAATGTACCAACTGACTACTACCATCAAGACTTCATTCCATAACACCAAATCCCTTGCCCAGAACTTAGTCATTTAATTTCTTTGCATGAAATGTGCATTTCTATAAAGAACCAGCCCCCCTTCTTCTCCTTCCTTTATCCCCTGCATTAGCATTGAAGTACATACCCATATGTGTTGGGACACACATGCTGTTCTAGTTTGCTAGTGCTGCTGGAATGCAAAACACCAGAGATGGATTAGCTTTTATAAAGGGGGTTTATTTGGTTACACAGTTACAGTCTTAAGGCCATAAAGTGTCCAAGGTAACACATCAGTAATCGGGTACCTTCACTGGAGGATGGCCAATGGCATCCGGAAGACCTCTGTTAGCTGGGAAGGCACATGGCTGGCTTCTGCTCCAAAGTTCTGGTTTCAAAAATGGCTCTCTCCCAGGATGTTCCTCTCTAGCAAGCTTGCTCCTCTTCAAAACGTCACTTACAGCTGCACTGAGTTCCTTCTCTTTGAGTCAGCTCATTTATATGGCTCCACTGATCAAGGCCCTGATGCCTCCATGGG
This sequence comes from Choloepus didactylus, assembly GCF_015220235.1. Taxonomy (NCBI): domain Eukaryota; kingdom Metazoa; phylum Chordata; class Mammalia; order Pilosa; family Megalonychidae; genus Choloepus; species Choloepus didactylus. Next base: position 94,101,125 of record NC_051314.1, read on the forward strand.
AATAGCTCATCAGAGTCATCACCCACAGCTGGGTGGGGCACATTCCAAGCAAATCTAATCAGCACCAAAACGTCTGCCCCACAAGACTACATCAAAGATAATGGCGTTTGGGGGACACAATACATTCAAACTGGCACACATGCACATGAGGCTTATATTTTGCATTGTACCTAAGAGTAAAGCAAGGTATCTCAAGAATATGGAGATATTTAATGAAACTAAAAAAGATTAGTACATAGATGCAATTAGCCAAGTGTGGACCATATTGTCTTGGTTTCCTGAAGGACTATACCCACTGACTTGCATTGTTAGGTTAAATCTTCAACACTCAACAAAGGAAGGTATGTTGAAAATTTGGTACATAGTTTCTTTCAGGGTTTTCTTTATAATACCTCTCTTGGAGAAAATATAGAGCTATAGAGCTAAGTACTTGGTAAAGCTTCTCTTTCTCTAAGGAGCAGATATGATTTCCTTTAGAAACATCTTAGTATTTAAGTTTAATGACAGATCCTGTTGAAGTCAGATTGCCCAGCTGACCAAATTCTAGCTCCACCAGTTACTAAGTGTCTGCTTTTGGGCAAACTATTTAACCTCTCAAAGGCTCATTTCCTTATCTGCAAAATGAGGGTTGTTGTGGGGATCATGTGAGATATTATATGTCAATCACTTAAAACAGTATTAGCTCATAGCAAGTGTTTATTTTCATTATGTGTGAACAATAAGAACTATGTGACTTCCCAAATTTACCTTTCCGTTTTGACCACCAAGAAATTCAGGCCAAATTTTAAGTTCAACTATAACAACTGGGAGGATTTTGTGACCTAGGTATCTGTGTTCTATTTTTTCCTTTTTTTTTTTTTCCTCAATCTTTGAATGTTTTTCAAATCTACATTTTTCCTGTTCTTGACTTTTTATTATTTAAAAAAGTATATTTTTATAACATGACTTAAATTCTTTGTATAATGAAAAAGACAAACAGGCATATATGTAAACATAACCTAGAAATTCTTCATAAATATGTAGTTATACATACGTAAATTTGGAAGTATACAAACCAAATCTGCATAACTAAGGTGAATGTGCAATTCAAAAGAAGAAATTTAAGCACTGTGTTATGACCTGGGACAATAAACCATTCATTCATCAAAAAGGACTGATCTGTCTAAAAAAAAAGAAACTAAAAAATAATTTTTCCCGTTTGCAGTACATCAGGTACATTTTGCCTTATATAACAGTCTCTTGTGAATTTGGTTACCATGAGTGCGATTCTCTGAAAACCTGATGAACACTGAAAAAGTCGGTGGCGGGGGGAAGAGCTGTTAAAATTGCAAATCTAGGAAAAAAACCTTGGAATACAGTGCCATATTAAGCAAAAGTCTTGGTAATGGAGCAGAAAGTTTAAAATGATGTCAATCTTGGAGCTTTTTCTGATTCTTGGAACCATGCTTCCAGGCTCTTAAGATTTTAGAACATCAAAATGTTAAAATATATCACAATGACATTGATCATCTTAAGAGCTATTAAAGAAATAAGAATCCTCAATCTCCAAAATTATTGCACTAGAAACCATTCCCTCAATAGATGGGGTGGTGTGCTCACTGGAAGAGCTGAGTGGTATGTTTCATGAATACAGAGCAGTCACCATGCAGACAAGGTCCATGCAGAAGGGTAGTACAGTAAGTAAAGTGGAGGGATAGGTGATTAGGATGAATTCGGCAAGGTTTTTAGGTATGTCACCGAGTACACTGCCAGTATGAGTTCTCCAAAAGTTACCATGCAATCCTGTGCCTGCCACTAGCTTCAGTTCCTCCAACTCCCTCCCACCTATGCTTCAGGCTCTAGGAAGAGGCACTTAGTTGTTCTAGTCGGTGAAAACATCAAGTTCATGTTGCAGATACTGATGAGCACAGGCCTACCAGTAAATATCATTGCCTTGAGGGTTGCAGATGTTGTTGAAAACACAGAAGCCTGTGATGGATCAGCGAGCTTACGTTACCTCTATGTCCAAGCATTCAGCTACCCTACAGTTCTATGTTGAGAAGAGCTCTTACATTTTGTCCCACCCCTCATCATACAGGGCAAGTGATAATTAATTTCCTCAATAACCTTCAGGCCCCATGGAAGCAAGCTGGGTTAATAGGCTCAATAGAACACAGCTTTAACAGGAAGACCGGAATTTTGAAGTTCAGGGTTAAGAGGAAAATGCTTAAATTGTACAGAGTTTGTATTTGGGTTGATGGAAAGTTTTGGTAATGGATAATGGCAATGGTAGCACAACACTGTGAATGTAATTAACAGGACTGAATTATATTTTTGAATGTAGACAAAAGGGGACATTTTAGGTTGAATATATGTTACTAGAATAAAAAATTTAATAACAAAACCAAGAAAACATAGTACTGTACAACACAGTGAATCCTAATGTAAACCATGGATTAGAGTTAATAGTACAATTATAAAAGTATTCTTTCATCAGTTGTACCAAATGTACCACACTAATGAAGGTGTTAAAAATAGGGTGGTATATGGGAACTCTGTTACTATATGCATAATTTTTCTGTAAACCTACACCTTCTCTAATTAAAAAAATTTATAGACAAAAAAGAACAGTCCTAGTTTAGTGACATGAGCAAATTATCTCTGTCCAGGCCTAAATGTAACCCCAATAATCCTATTTTAGTCCCAGATACAATTACACCACACACTTTCTAACAATTCAAGATTTATTTGGGTTAACAAGTTACTGTTACAAATATAACCTGAGATTCATTAAGCCTCATTCAACAAGATCATTGGTGGTCTAGTTAAGAGTAATTTCAATAAGGATATAGGAGAAACCAGGTACAAAAAGTTTGAAGAGAAAATAAATGGTGAAGAAGTAGACTAGAAGGAGGGACAGTTCTCTTTTTTTTTTTTTTAATATTTGGCTGTAAAGTTGGGGGGTGTTAACTCAAGGGCGAACTTATCCCATGACTTCCTCAGGCAAATGAGAGTCCCATGAGATTAGCCAGAGTGTGTATTGCCTGTGTCGGAGATGATTTCAGGATAGAGGTCTCCTCAGGGGGAGGATTAAAGGAGATAACTTATGTAAAACACTCTGCACAATATCTAGGATATAGTGGACGCTTGTGGTTATTTGTTGTTTGCTCCTCCAACTCCTTTCTCAGCCCTCCTCTGCCCTGCTGTGTGCCCTGGAGAATGACCTCAGTGGACTAAAAACCAGAGCTTCTTAGTCCTCTGGTTAAGCCAGCAAATTGGAAGGTGAGAAGAGAGAGAAGATGAATTTATTGTTGTTTTGGATGCCCCAGGGAACAAATATGCCTACTCTACCTTGGTTTTCAAGAGAAACTTCTTTCTTTGTTTTCCTCTTGTTTTACCAACTAGATTTTTTCAGGCCCTTTCAATGGCTAATCCTCCTTTGTCTCCTATAATGGAATGTTCCCCAAAGTTTCGTTCTTGGTCCTCTTCCATGCACCTTAGCAGTTTTCCTGAATTAAAGTTCCTGCCATGGTATTAGCCCCCATAATAGGCTATAATACTCAGAACACTATCTTCTGCAAGAATCCAGGTACCTCTTCCTGGACATCCCATAGACAACTCAAACCAAATATTTCTAATCTCAGACTCATGGTTTTCTGCCATAGTTAATTTTCCTCCCCTATTTCCTAACTTCTTAGTCAATGCCATCATAATCCATTTATTCTACTAAGCCAGGGACTTGAAAGAAAACATCCTTACCACATAGACAAGTCATAGTTATCTCAGGAAGATTTCTTGAACCCCACTCACTTCTCCATGAAAAGCAAGGACCACTCCTACTTTTTTCTTTTAAACAATTCTCACAGCTTGTTATAGTTCCTAGCATAAAGTATGGGCTAGGAAAGAAAGGAAGAGAAAAGCAGGTGGGTTAAAAGCGAAGTTGCCTTTCTAGTCTCTTTACCTACAGCTTCTCTCATCTCTCAGGCTTCCAAGAATCATCAACAACACGACCAAAGGGCCAGGTGGTCCTGAATTTCTTCCCAGAGTTGCAGATCTGAAAGCATTCAGAAGCTATTCGGTCTCTACCTTGAGGCACATCTACACAGCTAAGTTATCCTAGCACCTGATAAACTAGACTGAGGAGAATCCAGCCTACTTTGAAAGGCAAATAGAGAAATGCTTTTTAAAACCTCCTTTTATGGGACCATTCCCATTAGTACTCAGTTAAAAATAAATTTAAAAGCCCAAGCTCTCCTTACACATAATGCATTTCCCAGGCTCTCCTCCCTCTGCCAACCACATGGACGACCAAATTTGAGATCCTAGGAAATCCTTTCCAATCACCTCCCTGCCCTTCAAAACTGAACACAGCTCAAGCTGTCAGGAAATCCAGAGCTCTTGGCCTAAGACAGACCATTGAGACGTCCAAAGGTTCTGTCTGTGTACCTATAAAGCTCAAAGATAAGCATCACTCTACTTCTTAGAAGTAGAGTAATGGATCACCTAATTAATAACTCTAAAAGTTTTCAATCTACAAATGTATATCCAGTAGTTATCCGTTTCTTTCCCTGTTAACCGTGAACTTACAAGCTGTTTATAAAGTCAAAAAATATTATATCTAGCTATTACAAGATTAAGTTTCATTTTAGTCCCAGAAAGAAGTCAAAACAAAAAAAGAGGGAAACACCTCTAAGCCATGCATAGTTAAAGGATTTGGTTTCAGATCAATGTTAAAAAGCAGCGATAATTAGAAACATCATGTGATTTGTGTACAACACAAGAACTGCATTGCTAACTAAAACCATAACTGACCTAATTTCACTGAATGTTCCAACGAAAATGACAGACACACAAAGAAAGAAATATAATACAGCCAGTGGAGGATCCATATTTACCCCTACAGTTCCAACCACATTCCTCAGACAGAGGGCAATTCTGATATGTTACCAATCAGAGTACAGACTTTCACACAGCCAGCAAAACTGTTCCTGTACATCAGAAAATCCGCAAGACAGCACCCACTTGACCCAAATACAACTACACTATTTATTCTTTTTATTAAACCCAAATGTATTCGGAGAATGGAATGGAAAGACAATTAAAAATCAAGCCATCACAAAATCTTTCTATAAAATCATTAACAAAAGATAGGGGCATCATAATGTGAATTCATTTCTCTCTTTCAAGCTAGAACAAAATTAACTAAATTTCTATCCTACCGTAAATGATTCACATATCTTAACTGCAAACTCGGGGGTATTCACCCTACATAGCAAGTAACATCGCAAGGTCTCATCTCCCTTCCAGACAATTTCTCATTCCTTATTGTAGCCATTCCTTCATGCAAACATTCTTGTGAAAAGGGCACATTTTGTAAGTTATCTCAGATCATCTGGCAGGATTTAAGCTATAAGCTGGCATTTTATTTGACTTGCCCTACTTGTAAATCTCTTACATTAGCTCTGCTTCCACAAAAGAAGTCAGGCTGTGCTGTTTTCTCTTAAACATTCTTTACTCAATGCTGTTAAGCAAAAGCTTATGGAATCCACCCAATAAAGTGTCAAAGGGAATACAATGTCAGCAATAGCAAGATTGAGGGGATCTTGTCCATAATAAATAGCGATGAGAGCACCAGCAAATTGGAAAGTCCAACCTCTGTAACATCTTATCTCTATCTAGCCTGTGTGGCATTATCTAAACCCGCTTATCTGTCTCCCTCCTTTTAAGTAAGGACCAGCCCTGAATTCTTAATTCCCATAGCTTTAGCAATAAGAGATAGAAGGAAACCTTCCTTACAAAGGTGACTGAGTTCACTATTGTTTAGGAGTCACCTAATTTATTAAAGAGGTGTTGTCTCACAGCAACCGAAGATGACAATATTAGCTCCCTGTGAACCTGCTGAGGTATTGTCTGTTCAAGATTCAGGAAAAGATAGCCCAGACCCTTGGCCAAACACTCATTGTTGCCATCTGTAACACTCTCCAGACAGAGGAGGTAGGGATTGCAGAATGTGGATTTCAAAAAACTGCTAAAACTTATTGCCCTTTCACTGGAAAACAATGCTCTATTTCTACATGAATAGGACATTGTTTTTGATTTTCTAGAAATTGTTCTGCAGGCAGTTCACTCATTCAATAAACATTCCCTGAGCTTGAGTTGCTATGCCAGATATGGGGAACACAGGGTACTGTGGGAGAATGATTCATAAGCAGATAATTATAATCTAAAATGACAAAGGCCAAAATGAACACAGTGCACAATGAGGGAGAAAGCACAGATTTTGAATCAAGCAGAACTGGGTTTAGATCTGGGCTCCACCACTTACCACCATTATTACCTTAAATAGTCTTGTATAATTCTGAGCCTGTTTCCTGATCAATATGAGAACATCTTCATAGTTTTGTTTGGAGATGTTGGTGAGAAAGTGTATGTCAACTACCAAATGCTTGCCTAACACACAGAGGTATTCAATGAAAGGTACTGTTTGCTACTTTGGACAGAGGGACATAGCAGTCTAAAGGAGGGAAAGGCTAACTGTCCTCAAAACAGGACAATCACAGGAAATAATATGTGAAACAGGTCTTGAAGGATATTGCTTCTGTTATCTATTGCTGTGCAACAAACTAAACTGAAACTTGCTCCCTTGAAAATACCCATTTTGTTTTTATTTGTGAGCACAACTTTGCAGATCAGGAGTTCAGGAAGGGCTCAAGTGTAAAGTTTGTCTCTGATCCATGTAGTTTCCACTGAGGTGTCTCAGGCTGAAGCATCCACTTCCAAGAGGCTCTCTCACACGTCAATATGGTACCCCAGTGTTCCTTGGCCTCTCTCTCTCCTCACAGGGCATCTTGTCCTCTAGGGGCTCTTCATGTGGCTTGGGCTTCCCACAAGCATGGCTGTCTCAGGGTAGCCAGATTTCTTACTGGCAACTAGCTTCCTCCAGAACTAGCACTCCAAGAGATAGGAAGTGGAAGCTGTCAGTCTCTGAAGGCCTGGGCTTGCCATATTGTATTGGTCATGCATTCTGACCACATTCAAAGGTATGGATAGACCCCATCTCTCAGTGGAGGAGCAGCAAAGATTTGCAGCCATTTTCAACTGATCACAGATGTGTACAAAATCATCAGACAGAAAAGGGGAGGGAAAATTTTTCTGACCTGGAGAACAGTGTGGACAGAAGCTGGAGGTGGGCCCAGAATTCATCTTCTCACAGTTTAGAGGGTAAGGTAGATAGTTTGAGGTAAAGGTAAGGTAGGGCTATACCCTTTTCTTCAACTTTTTAATCCTTACTTCATGTCTTACCTGTATAGAACTATTGGCATCATTGGAAATAAGGAAATGGGCCCTGGAATTCAGTATTTCTCAACCTAATGAGGCCATATCTAGTGGAGATGGGAAAAGTCCAACGTTGCTTCAGTGATTATAAGACTAGCTACTCTAAGACCACTCTCTCTCATTCTTTTGCCCTTACAACCAAATCTTTTATGACTTCTTATCATCCCCTTGAGTCTTATATCAGTTAGAATGTTTATTGATGTATATTGACATCATGTACATTTTTTTACTCCTGATTTCTCTAATAGATTTTAGGTCCTTAAGGTCCAACCTGCATCTTCCCATTGCCAGCCTCTAGATTCGTGGTTGACACACTCTGAGCTGGAAGTGGTTTTTTACTCTGGGAAAACATAGCAAATAAGATACAATTTCTGTCCTGGATGCACTTCTCATATTGAGGGGCCATGATATGGAGACAGACCAACCCAACATGATGTGGCAAACACAGAGCCAGAGGAGACATAGGGCCATGGAGATGTGCCTAAACTGGCAGGTGGACTAAATTGGGGAGTCATAGGTTGACCAGGTGGCTTTATAACAAAACAAACAAAACACAGTGAAATAGTGATAAGGCTCCAAATTTAGAGGAGTAAGAAACATTTCATGAGCAGATTTTTAGGGAGAGGCAGGTTTGTCAATAGGATAGGACATATGTCAACCATACAGAAGATTTAACTAAACCCTGTTGTTTTTATTCAGGTAAATTTTTGCTTTGAATTCTTACAGGAGAACTTGGGATTAGTAGGCATTTTTGTCTGTCTTTACTGTCCCTCTGACCTAATGTTCCATCATTTTAACTATCACTTAAGTAACTAATGAATTTCAGACTTAGTTTGGCATCCTCAACCACTTAAATTCACCTCCTTCCTTTTCAACCCACATCCAGATTTCCCTCTTGGTGTGAGATCATTCGGAGTGCATCATAGAGAAAGTTATTGGAAACAGGGAGAACAGCAGCCAGGCTGCTAGCCCTCATGAGCCGCCCCTCAGGTCTTCCCACACATTCTCCACTTTTTGGTTTTGCTTCCTCCACTGTTTTGCTTCTTTTCCCTCTATCAGCTGTTTCAAAGAATCCTCATAAATAATGATTAAAGTTAGCTCAACCAGCTTTTTACAATTTCTTTATAATTTAAAGGGAACTCAAGGAACATCACATTCAACCTCTCATTTTGTGGAGGAAGAATTAAGGCCCAAGGATATTAGATATCTTTCCCAAGAACACAGAGCCAGGGTTTCTGACTCCCACTAAAGCAAGTTGCCTTTCCTAGCCACAGCCAAAAATAAAAAGGAAATCTGCAGTCTTCACTGTGAAGCACCGTGAACAAGGATTTCAGGAGTGCTATTTTTAAAAAATTATATTACCCATGCCATCTATTTAAGAACAGAAAGCCTGTGAAATCTCAAGTTTACCCAAATTTAAGGCAATAGACCTTCTTTAAAAGGCCTAGAGTTCTAAATCAATCCAAAGGAATGATTTAGAGATGTATAAAGAAAGAACAGACTTTACATTCCAGTATGTTTTGTAACTAGAAATATTTGATTATTTTGAATATGAAAATAAGTTATTTCTAAAAATTCATTCTAAGAATAAGGCAAGTATGCATGTTTTTCTTCAGGTATAAAATCTTTACCTTCAATGGAAATGTAACAATGATGCTGATTCAGATATTGTGAGTATAAATTGATGGATAAATCATGAATGATACAAATAGAGCTTTATTAACACACCAATGACATTGTTGGACCACTATAAAATAGACAGGCTCATCTCTAACCAGCAGAAAAGAAATTGTCTTATGTAATAGCAATTATATAATTAGAAAGAACTACAAAATATTTGGCTCTTTTGCCTTAATAACTGTGTCAGGATAGGAACAAAACACTATTTATGTTCTCCTCTCATTGAAGTCAATAGAAAATTTAAGACAGCTGATTTTATTTAAGGATGTCTATCCTTAAAAAAAAAAAGATTTCTTTTGGAATCAACTACCACAAAAAATGACTTTTTGGCCATGAATATCAATGATTGGATAATTTAATACCATACTGTCTTAGCCAAATCAAATCAAAACAAGTTGGGCTTCTATCTTCCAGAAAAGTAATTTTTATTTAACTGTTTTTCTCCACGTATTCTTGATAAATTCTGACTCACTAATTGTCTAACTTTCATTTAATAACCACAGTCATCCAGAATGACACCGCGCAGAATTCATGAGCTGGTCTTGAAGATAAGCTTAAGACCCGTAAGGGGGATATGGGACCTGTAGAATAATGAGCAGGAATACAGCTAGCTGGTTGGGAGCATCCCGTGACAAAGCTTCAGGAGACCGGCACTAGAGAGTGAAGAGAGAAATACCTTGTTTACCGTAGTCCATCGCTAAACCAGGCTGGCTGAAGTCAACTCCCTGATCCTGAGAGTGTAGGGAAAGGTATTGTTTGTCTTTGTCCTTTGAAGCAGAGAGGCTTCTTCCACCCCCATGACACTCAATGCAAGACCAGAGTCTGTTTCTGACCTATGAGTAAGTGACAGCAAGACAACCTATTTCATTTAGATCATATGATTGCCAGCAAATAGAACACTTTACCATTGCTTAATGTCATTTCATACCGAAAGATGCAATAGGTAATCTGAAAGCCATAATTCTAAATAATGTTTAGTCAATATTAGTCAGGCTATTTTAAGACTGTAAGTAGCTTCTCAATTTAAAAAAAAAAAAAAAAAAAAAAACTCCCACAAAATTAGTCCTGTTTTCTCTCCAAATAAAAGCATTTTCAAGTTAATCTGAGTTTTTACATTATCCCACCCTAACTTGGTAACATTGGATTTATGAAGTATCCAAGGCTCTTCCTCCTCTGGGGTAAAAATCATTTGAAGAGGGAAAACAACTACTTTTGTTATTAGGACACTGTTTTATAGCTTCCTATATTTGACTTTTTAATTTTCTTTTTTTAACAACTTTTCTGAGATATCATTCACATACCATATGATTCACCCATTTAAGACGTATAATTCAATAGTTTTTAGTATATTCACAGATACATGCAACCATCACCAGTCACTTTTTGGAATCTTTTCATCACATCAAAAAGAAACCCTGTATCATTTAGTTATCACCTCCCCATCAATCTCTCAGCAAGCCCTAAGCAATCACTATTCTACTTTCTGTCTCTATTGATTTCTCTATTCTTTTGTGAATGCATTTTTTCACTTAATGATATATGCTTTCAAGGTTCAGCCATGTTGTAACATGTATCATTAGACTATTCTTTGTGGCTAAATAATGATCCATTTTATGGATATACCACATTTTGTTTATTCATTTGTCATTTGATGGACATTTGAATTGCTACCACCTTTTGGCTATTATGAATAATGGTGCTATAAACATTTGTGTACAAGTTTTTTGTAGACGTATATTTTCATTTCTCCTGGGTATACACCTAGGAATGGAATTGCTGGGGCATATGGTAACTCTCTGTTTAATCGTTTGAGGAACTGTCAGACGGTTTCCCAAAATTCAGCATTTTACATTCCCAGCAGCAGTGCATGAAGGTTCCAGTTTCTACAATCCTCACCCATATTTGCTATTGTCTGACTTCTAGATTCTAGCCACCTTAGTGGTATGAAGAATTATTTCATTGGGCATTTGATTTGCATTTCCCTGATGAGTAATGATGTTAAACACCCTTTCATGTGCTTATTGACCATTTGTATGTCTTTCTTGGAGACATGTCTATTCAGATACTTTGCTCATATTTTAATTGGGTTATTTGCCTTTTCTACTACTGAATTGTAAGAATTATTTTTATATTCTGGATTCAAGTCCCTAATCAGATACATAATTTGCAAATATTTTCTCTCATTCTATCAATTGTCTTTTCCCTTTCCTGATGTTGTCCTTTGAAGCATCAGAGTTTTTAATTTTGATGAAGTCCAATTAATCTATTTTTTTCTTTCATTGTTCCTGTTTTTGTTGTCATATCTAAGACTCCTTTGCCAAATCCAAGGTCATAAAGATTAACCCCTGTGTTTTCTTGTAAGAGTTTTGTATTTTTAGCTCTTACATTTAGATCACTTATCTGTTTTGAGTTATATGCTGTGAGGTAAGGATCTATCTTCATTCTTTTACATATAGCTATTTGGTCATTTCAGTATCATCTGTTGAAAGGGCTATTCTTTGTCCATTAAATGGTCTTAGTACCCTTGTTGAAAATTTTTTGACCATAGGTGTATGGGATTATTTCTGGACTCTCAATTATATTCCATTTTTCTTTCATTTTCAAGATTATTTTGTCTATTCTAGATTCCTTGCAATTCCATATGATTTTAGAATTAGCTTGTCAGTTTCTACAAAGAAGTCAGCTGGAATTCTAATAGGAATTGTGTTAGAGAAATCACAGACACCTCTTAAGTGGCCATCCCCGGGACCTTACCCACCCCCACCTCCTTCTCTGGGGAAGTCACGAGCACACACTAAGTGTCCATCCTCCAGCCTTCAGCTACCCCCACCTCCTTTTCTACTGTGTCCATTCCACAACCTGGGAGAGATGTTAAATCTAATGAAAAAGGCCCTGCCAGACCTTAACCCCAAAAAAATGACAACAAGCAGCCTCAGATGCTTATCAGAACAGGAATTCTCGGTAGCAAGGCTCTCCCCACTGAAGTAGATAAAAACAACCCTCAGATGGTGGAGATTTCTCTCTCTCCTTGGACCAAATGAGCATGTGGAGATGCCATCTACCAACCCCCACCCGGAGCAGCTTTCGGCCACCCCGGGAAACCAGCTGTGATGGGACTTCTTCTTCTCCTCTTATGGACTCTCTGCAAATGGATCATTTGCCAAAAGTTTGTGTTGTGCACTGAACCTTTGTTCCCATGATGTACTATCGTAGCAACTCACTCCACAGACTGCACTGAACCAGTAGATCAGCTCAGGGAGGGAGCATTACCATATTAAGTCTTCCGGTCCATGAACATGATTAGTTTTCCATTTCTTTAGATATTCTTTAATTTCTTTCGATAATGTTTTATAGTTTTCAGAGTATATATTTTCAAATTATTTTATTATTTTTGATGCTATTTCAAATGAAATTATTCTTTGATTGTTCATTGCAACTATAGAAATACAATTGCTTTTGTATATTGATCTTATTCTACAACCTTGCTAATAGTTTTCTAGTGGATTTCTTAGGATTTTCTATATGCAAGATCACATAATATATGAATAGAGATAATTTTACATCTTCCTTTCCAATCTGTTTGCTTATTTGGTTTTCTTGCCTAATTGCCCTGGCTAGAACCTCTAGCACAATGTTGAATAGAAATGGTTAGAGCAGACTTCTAAGTTCCTGATCTTAGGGGAAAGGGATCCAGTTTTTCACTACTAAGTATGATACAGTTGTGGATTTTTTCATAGCTGCCCTTTATTAGGTTGAAGAAGCCCTCTTCTATTCCTAGTTTGTCACATATCTATATTTAATGTTCCATTGGCATTGCCTTCTAAATGTTTTGATGACTTTAAACATAAAAAACATTGAAATGTTAATAAGTTGGCAAGTGTATATGACTTTCTTAATAATATTAGTGTATTACTTTAACGTATTACTTTCTTTTGAGGCATTATATTTGCTTGACATACTTTAAAATAGTGTATGACTCTAATCAGAAAAATATTTGAGTCAGGATACTTTGTAGTCAAGCTTTGTGTAGCACCAACTTTTGATTTTTAGGGACAAAAAAGACTGTTAAAAGCCACTAGGATTTTTATTCCTATGCTATCAAGTATTTTCAACACTATGAAGCAATCAGTAAAAACCAGCTGTTTTGCTATAACTCCCTTTCCCTACCCTTACCCTACCCCTGCACTTCTGATGGAAGTACTAAAAAGCAGAGAAATGATAAAACTAAAAGTAATAGAAGAAATTTGAAATTTGGAGGAGAATGGCTAACATGGATAAATAAACTAAGGACCTTAGTTAATAATCACATATCAACATGAATCATGACTGACTCAACTTTACCATTAACTCAGGAAAGCCAGGTCAAAGAGGTAAGTTTATCAGAGTCCTATTAGTCTTTATAGTACCAGTTGTTAAATGTTGTTTGGCACAGAAGAAATGTTTACTAGTTGTTTCATTAAATGATTAATTAATAATTACTTTATGGTGTGCTAATCTATAATTTTATCTCTTTACAATTCTTCCCTTCTAGAAATAATCTCTTTCCCAGCACTGGATTTTCCAGTTCTTATCCTATTAGCCTGGCTTTTTGCCAGCTTGTCTCCTAGTTATGAGCTTATTCCTTCATTTTCTCCTTTCAAATTAATCATTATCTAGCCATTAGGCTCCCTTATCTTTTCACTGTATGCCCCCTCCAGGAGCTTTGGACAAAGCTTACAGTGTTGCTTACTTGTCTGTAATGACTCATACTTGCATACATCTGGTCCAGCCCTCTCTGAGCTCTATCCATATCTCCAATGATTTTACACTTTGCATCTTCATTTGATATGTCTAAAGAATCCAAAGTCACAACTGTCCCAACCCACTCCAATTAAATATGGTCCTCTCCCAGGGTTCCTCATCTCAGTAAATGGCACCTACCATCCTTCACCCTTGACAATTCCACATGCTCACCCCCACATTCAACATATCATGGAGCCACTTGTTTCTTTATTTTCCTTGTCTGGTATTATATAGACCAAGCTGCCATTATCTTTCACCTTCATTACTACTTTACCTATATTGACTGCCACACTAAGAAAAGTTAAGATAAAGTAGAGTTGTTCCCTACAAGTTCTAGGCCATTGCAATGACTAAATATCCCAGGATATCAGTATATTAGGAAATACCCTCCACTTGGATGGCTCCAAGCCATTTCCATCAATACCTTAGACCAACATACACATGCACATGAGACTCACAAAGCAGTATATTTGTCACCTGTGGTGGATACATCTTCAGTATTCTTTACTTCTTTACTCTTTTTTCTCTTTCTGTTCTTTCCATTCAAATAGCTTTGTGAGCTTCCCAGAGCACATTTTTCTCACAGCCCAGATCTACAGCTCCTCTATCTATGTGGGATAATATTTATTGAGTACTTGCTCAAGGTGAGTACCTGTGAGTGCCAAACCCAGGATCTGAACTGATTTAGTCAGGTATAGCTAAGTATTATAGATTTAACATCTTTATTTTTACCCCTTCAGAACTGGCCTAAAACAATGAAATTCATTAATTTGTATTTTGTAATATTTTGGAAGGCAAGTGGGCATGGTGGGCTAAAGGCTGTGAAAAACGAGGTCTAAGCCCAGCTCCACCACTTACTAGCTTGGACAAAAAACTACTTAACCTCAGGATTGTTGAGAGTTTTGAATAAGACAACATAGAATGCAACAATTTCATCGTCTAGGGAATGAAGATAATTCTATCCACCCCACAGCATTGTTTTAATAATGAAATTAATTCATGGACAAGGGCTTGACACAGTTACACGCACTTATGTGGGATTAAGTGATTCCAACAGTGAAGAATAGAAACTATAAGAAAGTGAGGTGCATGCTAAGTAGGTCCTTGAATAGGACAAGGTGAGAAGAATGTCTAGCAAGTCATTGGCAGCCAAATCAAAAAATAGAGAGAAAATAAAATTAAAAAATCATGAAACAAACTTACCTAGAGCGAGAAATCCATCACTGATCAGTAAAGAATAAGAAAATGAAGAAAACATTCAAAGTAAAGGGAATGAGAGACCACCCAATCCCAAAGCAAGAATACTAAAGACAGTAGCTTCCTGTGATTTTTAATTTCTATGGAACCAACTATAATTCATTTCTGTGAGATTTCTCTGCATTTAAAAAATAAAAACTCTTTGTTCAATTATCATTACAGTAGAGAAACTTGACAAACACTACTTCAGCTAGGTGTCCAAGTCAATATCTACGATGACAAGTTATGTTGTCGTATGTGCACTTAATATGACGTGTTGAAAATGGCACTTTATTTCTATGGTCTAGTTCCTAAAAGCATGTAACTCCAATCTAATTATGATAAGAACATCAGACTAACCCCAACTGAAGGACATTCTACAAACACCTGACCAGCACTCCTCAAAATTGTGAAGGTCATCAAAAACAAGGAAAGTCTGAGAAACTATCCAGGCACATAAGGAAACAAGATGGCTAAACGTAATGTAGTATCCTGGATGGGATCCTGGAACAGAAAAGAACACTAGGTAAAGACTAAGGAAATCCAAATAAACTAAGGACCTTAGTTAATAATCACATATCAATATTGGTTCATAAATTATAACAAATGTGCCATATTAATGTAAGATACTAATAATAAGGAAAATTGGATGAGAAGTATATGGTATCCATTTGTACTCTCATCACAATTTTCATGTAAATCTAAAACTGTTTTAAAACAAAATTTCTACTAAAAAAAAAGAACCACTTTTTTTCTTGAACTAGATTCAGATATAATCTGTCCCTGAAACCAAAACACCCTTGGCTAGACAAGGTCGAATCCTGGATCTGGCACTAACTGGCTGTATGACTTTGAGCAGGTTGCTTAACCATGAGCTTCTTTACTCATCTATAAAATGGAGGGAATACACTGCAATGCTGCTGAAAGGATTCAATGGAGTAAGGTGTCTAAGACCCTTTGCTCAATGTGTGTATGGAGTAAGCATGCAACAAAAATAGATGTTATTATTGTCGATATTTAAAAGCACAGTACAAGTACATGGCAAATATTCAGCAAATATTATTTCCCTTGCCCATTCCTCCTATATTTTGGTCCTTTATAGCACAGACATAATCCAATCTAGAGTATCAATAGACTTTAAATGTCTTCTGTACAAACTCTCTTCATTAACACTAGCAAAGGGTACATGGTCAAATACACAGAGTGTCACCATAGACTAGAATGATGCGTCTACTCAAAGAATCGATTGTACAGAGGTGTGCACCACATTCTGCCAGGTATTTATCTGGCCCCCATAGACTAACAGGGTGTCATGGGACTGGCTCTCATCCTTCTAATCTTTTTCTCACCCTAGGTTGAGCTGGCACCAGCCTCGTCCACTCATAAAATATGCTAGTATTTCTAAGTGGTCTGGCCCTCTATTCCCCCAATGAAGAATGAAGGTGAAAAAAAAAATCAATAAATGTGCTATCAGGCCTGCATATGGAATTTGAATGAAAAAAATTTATATAATATCTTTTAACAATAACACAACTCATTAATATGGCCTCTGTTTTATTCAGAACAGTGTAAGCATGGAAAAGGAGGACAGCAGTATTTCATACTTTTTCATTATTTTCAAAAGGAAACATTTTCTTAAATTTTCTTGTATTTTCTTAAAAATACAAAACATTATTTAGTCAACATATATATATATATATATATATATATATATATATATATATATATAATCATGGCATACAGAATACAATGGACAAAAAAGAAAAATATTTCCAAGGTTAAAAAGTACATTTTCCCCTATCTTAACTCTAGTGTTTAAAATTCTCAACATTTCTTTGACTTACTTTATGTCAATATACAATGTTTTTCAGGCTTTGTCCCAGATCTGACCCTATCAATTCAAATGCAGTCCAATTTAATTTAATTGCACAAACATTTGGAGAATGTAGACTATGTACTTGGCACAGTGCTAGAACTTGTAAGGCACAAAGGAGGAAAGACATGATCCCTGTCTTCAGGGGGCTTATTAAACAGCACAGGAAATGAAATGTGAAGATAATTATTATATGTGCTAGAATATGATGGGGGCTATAAAGGATGCTTAAACAAAGTGCCATAAGAGTGCCAAGGAAAGAGAAGTTAATTCCAACCAGAGGGATCAAAAACTCAAAGAGTTGGTCCTGAAAAATGAGTAGCATTTTGACTCCTAGAGAAGAGGAGGGTCCAAAAAGAGACCCATGAAGTGTGAGGAAATTCATGGAGGCAGTAAAGTAGAGTTCATAAGCCAGCTTGGTTGAAACTGTTAAGTAAATTCCACATTGACAACACTTTGTTGGTTATTATTGCCAATGTCTCAGTTTTGTCAAGTTAACCAAAAGTGATTCTTCCTTATCTATTAGAGTCACTGGGTGATACTCAACATTCAGCTTTGCTCTGATTCCTGGAGAAACTTCCTTTCTGGTCCTCACCAGCCTTTTATAGACACGACATGTGATATTGCTGTGCTTGTCTCCATTATCCAGTTATCAGGTTCAGGCTCTGTTTGTGTGAATAACTCAACATGAGTCAAAAATCTGACTTTTAAAGTCAGGCAGTACATGTTCAATACAGTTGCCTTATTTAACATGACACTTAAAAACTGAAAAATCTAAAAAGAGATGTCTTCACAAACACAGAACTCAGGAAAACTTGCCCCATCATTCACGTCATCAATTGATTCTCACTGATTCCAGTTCAAATATAGAGTCAACCTTTTAGAGTTGTAAGAGTTTCAAGCAAACTACCACGTGACCTTAGGCAAATTGCTTCAAACAGTAATGAAAAAAGAGTGCTGGCATTGTTATAGTAACATCAGATAAAATAGACACTTATGTCAAAGGTGTTACAAGCAACAAAAAAGGTCACAATATATTGATAATGGGTCAATTCAACAAGAAAATAGGACAATTATAAACATATATGCAATAAATGCAACAGCCCCCAAATTATAAAGCAATATTGACATATTTGAAGAAAGAACTATTTCTACATTAATAGTAGGAAAAATCAATATGCCATTTTCAATGGTATATAGGCCATCTAGATGGAAGATCAATAAGGGCATAGAAGACTTGCATGATACTACAAACTAACAGATGTCTATAGAACACTTCACCCAATAGCAGCAGAATACACATTCTCTGGTTCACATGGATCATTCTCCAGGGTGACCATATGTTGGGTCACAAAATAGGTCTCAATAAATTAAAAAATATTGAAATCACATAATGTATCTTCTCTAATCACAATGGAATGAAGCCATAAATCACAAATGGGGAGAAATGGAAAAGTAACAATTATGTGGAAATTAAACAATGCACTCCTAAACAACTAATGGGTCAAAGAAGAAATCACAAGGAAATATAGGAAATATCTTGAGGTAAATGAAAAGACTACACACATTTCAAAACTTATGTGATACAATAAGGATGGTGCTGAAGAGGAAATTTATATCCCTAAATGCTTATAATAAAAAAGAAGAATGATCTCAAATCAAAGACCTAATCTTAGAATGGTCTAGAAAAAGAATAGAAAACTAAACCCAAAGTAAGCAGGAGGAAGGAAATAACAAAGATTAGAGCAGAGATAAATAAAATAGAGACTAAGAAATCAATAGAAAGAATCAATGAAACCAGATTTGGTTCTTTGAAAAGATCAATAAAATTGAAAAGTTTAGCTAAACTGACAGAAGAAAAGAGAGGATACACATAACTACAATTAGATATGAAAATTAGATACACCATCTCACCATACCACAGAAAAGTTCTATGGTATAGAATTAAATAATAATGCTAAGTGTGATTCCCTGCAAATTTAGTGAGTACTGTGGTAGATTGTATTATTGTTGTTCAAAAATATTTGCTATTCTTCCATGTGGGAGAATTATACTTCTCTTCCTCATTGGAAGCAGACTTGGCTGCGTGAATTGCTTTGGCAATGAAATGCAAGTGGAAGTAGCTCTCTCTTCTGAGCAGAAGCTTTCAGAGCTGGTATGTGGTGAGACATTGTCTCTTTTCCCTCTGCCATGAGTCCTGCAATGCCCCAGATAAAAACTGCTCCATTGGCCTGGATTCCAGATTAAAAAGGATGTGGAGAAGAGTCCAAGCTGACCCACTGGACATATGGTTGAGCAAGAAAATAACCCTTTTTTTTTTTGTAAGCCACAAAGAATTGGGGATACTTTGTTACTGAGGCATTATTGAGTAAATAAGCAAATGGAATACACTGTGATAAAAGCTGTGATTGGTGTACAGATGTTGCTAGCCCAGTGCCTGACTCATGATGGTTGCTCAGTAAATGCTACTTTGCCCTGTCTGTACACCACCACACCTCCAACCTAGCTTTCTTCCAAGAACTTAAAGGCTGCCCAGGTTTTCAGTCCCAAAGTGAGGCCCCCCTAACTGCTGCCAGGGTTCCCTCACACTGCAGATTGCTTTGCCTGGAGGTCCCACTTTGAGGCTCTGCCCACTCACCTGCCAGGCCCTCCTGTTGCCTCCCCCCATGCCTCCCTGATGCTGACCCCCCACCCTGTCAGCCAGCCCTGATCCAGTGATTCCATCTGACTTCCAGGGCCCAAGAATCTACAGTAGAGATTGATCCATCTTAGAACAAACTCCACTGGGCTCTTTCACTTAGGCAAAATATACTCCTGTGTCATAAAACAGTTCCTTTACTGAGCAAGACCTTGTGCATGCAGGTAATCATTATGTGACAAGCATAGTGTTGATGTTAAAAATGTGCAAGTGTCAGAGATGGAAATAACATGTGATCCAGGTTTTCCAACCAGGAAGCCTGTTCATGCAGCTACCTCTTTAATTCTACTTCAACTTTCTAGTTTCTGGGTTGGCTCAAGCAATGTCAAAACCTGTGATTGCAGCACCAGCAGCTTGAGAGTGGGAGTGTCAGAGCAGACCTATTTCTGTGGTTAGTTCAGTACAGGCTGAGTTTAAAATATGAAAAGCAAAATGAGGCTCATAACGGTGCCACCTCACCGAAGTAGGGTAGGGAACAGGACTTCTACAGAAGTGCCAACACCCTTCTCCCAACAGCAATTTAATACAAATGTTCCTCTATTCCAGCTCCTAACATGATTGCCAAGCTGAAAAAGAGGCAAAGCATTGTGGGGTTTTACTGTGCCTGCTTTTAGTAGCCAGCTCCGGCAGTGCCAACCCTCCTATCCTCTAGCCAAGTATGAAGTTGCAACACAGAGGAAATTGTCTTTTGCTGAGTAAAGGAATGACAGAGTCCCCACAAATGAATAGTTGATGAACTAAGACGTACTGTTTGCTTAGAAGGCCAAAAGGAAAGGAGAGCTGCTGTTGCACTGCAGGTTCACACAGATTCTCCAAACCAACTAGCCACAGGGTGGGGATGTGCGGGTGCACATGGGGGTGTCATTTGTTCCAGGGCATTTTTTTAACCTAACTGCCCAAAAGTATCTCCAGCAATGGCTGGGGTCTAACATCAGTGAATAAGATTTAAATGGCCCAATTACAAAACGAGCATTTCTAATGTTAGGCAGTCTGTTTTGTGGCAACGTTCTTCATCCTTCATGATGGGGTGCTAATATAACGTGTCATGTGCCCCCACGGGAATAAAACTAGTGGAAATGCTCTTCTATAGGAGTGTTGTTGACTTGCCCTATTCCCCTTACGCATCCTCACGCATTGGTTTTTGGTTGGGTCTCCATAATGACTTGATAATATTAAGAGCACCTCACTTATGCCACAACTGGTTTTGAAGTTCTTGAAGAAAAGTGGACATTCCTACTTGTTCTGAGCAAGGAACCTATGACCAAACAGCTCTGTGACCCAGGGAGGCCCAGGAACCAGCTCCCTTTCCCTCCCCTGAGGTCTACTCTTGGGCTTCCAGCTCCTTTTGTCTGGAACATCCTTCTGCTCATATAAATCTCAATTGTTCAAGTGGTGATTTGTGTAACATGGTTGCTGACTAATTTTCCTTTCTTTTTAAATGCCTGTGTCTGCTTTTTGGAATTTTTATCTTTCCATTCCTTCTTCATGGCATGAACTACAAACAGAAATGGAAAAGAGATCTCCTACAGGTGAACTCTTTCACATTTCTAGCTTTTGCAGCACATTTTTATTTCAACATAAATTCCTTCATCACTAGATTAGAAAAAGTTATGTTTGAACTCGTCGAACCATGATAGCCATGTCATCATTTACTTGTATTGCCTTCTATTTTTTGGTAAAACTTCTCAGTTATATAGTGACTAGAAAATTCCAGAACTGAAAACACATTTTCAAATTCACACACAAAGATATTGTCTATAGTTCATGTAATTTTATCCACTCATTAATCTAATCAGCAAAATGTTTATTGAGTACAATGTGCCAGACTCAAAATTAGATATTACAAATTTAGCAATGAAAAAGGAAAGTACAAACCCTGCCTTCAAGGATTTAGCATTCATCCTTCCACTCATTCTTTATTTCACAAATATTTATTAAGCCCCACAATCTACTAGACATATATTGTGGGGAGGGAGGATACAGTGATGAACAAAATAATTTCTACATCCTCATAGTATCTCTGTATTCTTAATTTTTACCTAAGTTCTAATGGTCTATTTTACACAAACTTTTTGATCCTACAATGAATAAACAACTGTGGTTATAAATACCCATAGCCCAAGTGGATATCTTTCCTAATTTCCTAAATTTTTTATTAATTTTGAACAGCTTTTAAAAAACCAGTTAAATCCAAATCTGGTTTGTCCTGTTTGAGGCAGTTCATTAAAACTGAAGTCCTTGCTTTTTTGAATAATGTTTTGTAAAATGAAACATACTCTAAAGAAATAAACACTGTTAGGGTTCCATTTTCTAAGAGGTTCTGCTTACGTCCTCTGCTCATTCTAAGTCTTAAAATCTTGGCTATAAAATATATTTTTTTGCTATCCATCCTATTTAGATTCTTAAATTAAATTTTTATTATGACAATAAGAGAGTTAGTTTAAAATGCATAAAATCAACTTCCACTTCTACACAAGAAGTAACCAGGACTCCATATAGCTTCCCACCTGAAACAGCTAAAAGAATAGGACAAAATATAGGGAAAAAACAGTTCTCAAAACACTCGTCACGGGCAACAAATGACAGGGATCCCTGAGAGATGGAAACAAAGGAGGTGGATCCGTGACTGTCCCAGCTTACTGCCTTGAGAGAGTTTCCAGGCCACAGCATAAGGAAGGAAAAACCAGGTTGATACCAGTCTCCCCGGGTTGAGGAGACAGAGTGGAAAGCCATGGAGGCCAAGGCAGCTGGAGTTCACACGATAAAGTGTGGCAGAGGAGAGAGCTCTGATTTTGACAGAAAAGAAAGCAGTTTACGGTTTGCATAAGACCTGAAAATGGTTCCTGGAATGTTATGAGGCAATTGGTCCTAAGGCCTTTCGTGCATAACAGCCCTAGTCATCCCTCTGACTGAACAACACGGTTTTGCTGCTTGATCATTTCAGAGAAACCATAAGGCTTAGACTCCCAAATTGGTTGTGTGTGGAGGAATGCTCCTTCCTAGATTCAGTACTAGCTTATCATAATTGTATTTTAGTCTGGCCACCAAAGCAAAGTGGATAGTAAAATGAAGAACGCACCCCAGTGTCAAGAACCATTGCCAGTCATCTGGTAGTGAATGTGTATGAACAGCCTACACCACCTGAGATGGCATCTAACTCTCTTCCTCTGTAGGCTTGGGTGGTTAGGGATGGATCTTTAAAGGCCAGCTCAAATCCCTATCTCACCCATGATGCCTACTCTTGACCACTTCCTCTTGTGATAACTATCATGTTCTGACTTACTTTCCTTACTGATATATCAGCAACACTGATCATTGCACACTTTAAAATCTTAGTCCAGCTGGTCTTTATTGTCCATAATTCTCTCTTGAATCACTAACTGTCCTTTCCTGTGTGAGGAATATCAGTGTTCTTTGATTGTGTCTTTCTTGATTCACCTCATAAGTGTCATTCTATTTTCTACTCACTATATTAATAATACTCATCATACTATACTCTTCATATTAAGATTACTCATTGTACTAACCTCTCCTCTTCATATACATTCTCTCTGTATAATTCCACCTACTGTTGTCTCCAACTTCCCAACTGCAAGATTGTCTCCCATTTATCGCTTAAGCTGCAGAGCTCTTAACCAGTATTTCAGCTGCCTACTGACCTTCCTAACTGCATATCCTACAAGTACAAGAATATGAAAATTTCCCCCATTCCTGACTCCAGCAAATAGCACTATGATTCACCAAGAGAGTCAAGCCAAACTGCCACCACCTCCACTAAATATCATCAAGTGCTTAGGCTTGAGTCTCTTGACGATACGTAATTTATGCCTCCTAATTATTACTTAAATCTGTATCCACAGCCCTGATTTCATTCAGGCTTTCATGTATCCTTTTAAACATGGATCCCTTTGGAATACAAAATGGACAATTTGGAGCCCTTATTTAAAAAGCTTCCTGTTTTTAAGATAATGTCTTGTTTACCTGGCACTGTGGGATTGAGAAAGACTTCTTGACCAAAAGGGGGAAGAGAAATTAACAAAATAAAGTTTCAGTGGCTGAGACATTTCAAATAGAGTCAAGAGGTCTTTCTGGAGGTTATTCTTATGCATAATATAGATATCCCTTTTCAGTTTTTAGTGTATTGGAACAGCTAGAAGGAAACACCTGAAACTGTTGACCTGCAACTCAGTAGCCTTGATTTTTTAAGATGACGTACAACTGTGTAGCTTACACAGTGTGACTGTGCAATTGTGAAAACCTTGTGGTTCATCACACTCCCTTTATCCAGTGTATGGACATTGAGTAGAAAAATGGGAATAAAAAGTAAATGAATAATAGGAGGGATGGGGGTTGGAATGTTTTGGATGTTCTTCTTTACTTGTATTTCTTTTTTTTTTTTTTTGAGTAACAAAAATGTTCAAAAATTGATTTTGGTGATGAATGCACAACTATGTGATGGTCCTGGAAACAACTGATTGTACACTGTGGAAGATAGTAGGGTACGTGAATATATCTCAATAACACTGAATTTAAAAAAATAATGTCTTGTTTAAGCAGCAAAGAACACAGAACTAATAGAGGACATCCCTCCTTTTATGAATAAATAGAAGTAATAAATAAAACGTAATTTATGTTTTAATTAACACATAGTTGACCTCAAAAGAAATAAAGGGAAATCTACCAGAAATAAAAAAGGATCCAAAGCCAGACATTAATCTCATGAGCTAAAATGATAGTGCAGCCTGGTAGTATGCTGAATCTATGCGGCCATAAGGAAAATACCCAACTAGTGATAGGAAATATGACCTTGAGATCATGCGTAGTACAATAATGTATTTAAGGCCCTTCCCAGTCTGGCTCTAAATTATACAGAATTCTTTCAGTGTAGTGACAGAAATCCAACTCAAACTTGCTTATGCACAAAAGGAAGAGGGGTATTTATTCACTCACATAACCTGCTACAGGAAAAGGAGGAATGTCTGGAACTAGAGACTTAAACTACATTAGACTGCTTCTTCCAGGAAGCCATGGCTGACTTCCTTCGGCAGAGTTCAGTAATTATTTTTCAGGATTCTGAGAGATCCTTGCGTATAACTAAATAATAGCAGTTGCTCCATTGCTGTAATTATTTACGTGTCTGCACTCCCTGCCCTTGTTATCAACACCTGTGAGAGCAAATGCTGTGTACTCTTCGTCTATCCCCTAGCATAGTTCCTGACATATAGCAGTCAATAAATGCTTAATAAAAAATAAATGAATGGATGCCTTGAGATAATTCTTATTACTACGAATGTTCTAGCTCATCCTTCTTGAGGCGTTTTCATGCCATCCATTTCTATATTCAATTCTAGTGCTTTACACCTAGAAACCACCCAATATACATTTGCTGAGTGGATTAATGAATAAAAAGGCTTTTTTCCTCCTTTTTAAATATAACTGCATGTTACAAATTAAATGCAATAATTTCTGTATGTTCAGCTTTAAATGTTTAAATGTTATCCTGAAGTTATTACAAACGTCCTTTATACCAAATACTGTGGTCAGCAAGTGTGGACTCAGCTAATGCAGAAGTGAATGGACCAGTGTGCTCCCTCCACATCTGAGACTCAAGTCTGTCTATACAAACATGAGCTCACCCTCCACTGGAGGGTTTTTTCATCCCCACATTTCAGTGGTTCCTCAGTATTCTCTACAATGACACTTTCAAGCTACATCACTATTTTTTAATATTACCATGTGTCAATCAACAAAAGGTTATTATCCATTTACCCTAATGCTACTCAAAAGAGGATATTGATTGAACTTGACAACATTTAAGTAGAATCTTAATTTGTAGCATTAGCAAAAGAAGAGAATGAAAAGACATCAATTAGTAGAAATTCAGGTAATCATATAAAAGATTAATGAAGGCACAGGTTGGGCAGGGCATAAAATTAGTGAGGGCAAGGCAAAACTTGTCTCGTAAGCAAATTCCTCCACATTCTATTAGACATTAAAAGCACTTAATTAAAACCAGTAAAGAAATTACAGCAAGAAAAAAAGTGAAGTACACCAGATATAATTAGCACTCTAAGTGCCTTGCAAAGCCTGCATAGAATGGTTTTTTCCAAGCTTGTCAAGTTTCAGAGCTCACAAATCTCATCATACAGCTCAGTTCTTAGTCTCCCATCCCCCAATTACTCTTAGCCTCCTGGGAATGCATGTATTTCCATATGCTTATTGTGTGCCTCATAAAATGCATTGCCTTTATATGAAAAATGTATGAGACACACCATACTGTGCAAAACAATGTCTCCAAATTGGCCAATTATATTTTGTGCAAGTTCAGAATTGTTCATGATGTTTCTAATACACAATGCACTCACTCCTGGCTGTGGGGACTGTGTTCTGCACAGTTAAAACAGAGGGTTTGATAGCTTAATTGTGCTTAATGAATGAAAAGATGTTTAAAATAACATGCAGAGTGATGCCAGTGTTTTTTTAAAGGTCTACTTTAGCATTTACAAATTACATAACCCTTTAGAGAAAAGGGAAATTGTATAATTTTTAAAACTGTTCAAAGTGGCTAGTCATTTTTCCCCCATCTTTCCAAGGCAGGATGTAAACCCCTTACAATATTTCGACTCCCTCTTATCTGCTGCTATGTTTATCCCCAGGTGGCAACTACACTCTTCTGACCCATCCTTGCTGTCTGTTTCCATATGTTAATCTCAGCCATCCACTTATCCCTTGGACCTGCTTCCTATGTGTGTCTTCTTTTCTGTCTTCTTCTATTACTTAAGTACACATTCCCTATTAACTCTTTTCTTTCTGATGCTTACATTAAATTGCCTTTGTTAGATTTTATCCTATCTTTTATTTATTTCTCATCATAACTCTTCTAGTTTTCCCAAGTGCCTTCTGAAAACGTCTCATGCTATCACTCAGTTGCAGATCTATGTGTTTCCATAAAGTTTTTTTAAAACCCTCTAGTAACAGAAAAGAATTGTAATCATCTTTTCATGAATTTATTCTCATAGCAGTAATGTTGTTAATATATTGGGCACATCCTTTCTCCATTCCCACTGAAGACTGGTAAGCATAAAGAACTTCAATATAGTTGCTATGGTAAATTAAAACTTTCCTTTTTTTTTTAAGGACTCTTTCAAATTGGAAACCTCTCTAACTCCATTCATAGGGTTAGCTCCCTTCTCACCATTCCGGTGTTTATAATCTGAGCTACTCAACTTAATAAATAATTACATACAGCCTTATATCATTATCTGATCATTTGGGGGCAGATATAGCTTGTCTCTGTGGTTAAATTAGAAGCTCTTTGGCATAACGATCTTGTTTCCATTTATATCACCTTATAGCTAGTGATCTGTAAATACTGTAATTTAAAATGCATTCATGATGGATGATTGTTGAGTAAACACTGCTCTAATTAAAGAATGGAGACAAAATCTCTGAAGGTTTCTTCCAGATCCTGATATCCCCACCTTTCTGTTCCTTCATGGATTCTCCTCAAAATCACAGGCCAGTAGTACAACTCCTCAAAATCACATGCCAGCACACTTTGTTAATTTCCTCTAATCTATTAGGCCTCACTCAGCCTGCCCTCACAGAGTTTTGTGATAAATCTTCAATATAAATCCAATAGCTTTGTGATAAATCTTCAATAGGAGTCAAGTTCAGTTACCACTCTGTCTTCCTATGAAAAGCATTTTTCATGAAAACTGTTATACTCATGTTGAAATATTTGAGACTAAAAGTCCAATGAAGTCTGAGGCTCCATGTTTTATAACAGGATTTTCCAAAATATGTTCCACAGGAAGTCAATGAATATTACAAACAAAATTTCCCATAGCGAAAAGTTTTGGAAAAGCTGATTAAAACAATATTAAAGGAGTTTCTTTACTTCAGCATTGATCAGAATCCTTTATGAGGAAATTAGTGCAGTGAATCTCAACAGGCCAATACAGTGTGGAGAGTTCCCAAATCCATTCAACCACAGAAACCCTTTTTTAGCAGAGTGGTCCCCAGAACACATTTTGAGAAATGTTATGGGAATGAATGGATGAATAAAATCATTTGTGAATGAATTAGTCGATTGGCTTCCATCTTTTATAATGGAGTGTATATGTCTGGACAGCATATGTTGCAACCAAAATTTCACCACCGCTTAGAACTCACCAGGCCACTTCAATTTTGTTTCATCTGTTAGAATTCCTCTTTTGTAGCTGTTAATCTGTCATACCTGTTGGGCATAAAGATTCATGACAGTACTGAAAAAAAAAATCAATATCTCATAAGTACTTTAATGGCAAAAGCATATTTTATACTTCTTTTCATCTCTATTCACAAGATAGACGTTGGCAATTAGTTCTCTGTTTAGAAGGATATCAGGATTACGAGGAGAAAGAGGCCATGTCATATGATGAAGAGTTAAAGGAGATGTGGGATTGCATAGCTCCCTTCAAATACCTAAAATGTTCAAGGCTTATTATGTTTCACTCCACAGAACTGACCTACAATGTATGAACATAAAGGGGAGATAAATTAAGTTCTGCATAAAAAAGAATTTTTACCCATCAGCTGTCCAAAAACAGAATAGAGGTTGAAAGTTTTCAATGACTATCTTTTGACTAAGCTATTGAACAGTTTGCTATTTGGGGAATAACATAGATATTCAGCATCTCACAATAAATAGAATTATGCCATGTCAATAAAGACTACATTAATTGATTGCTTTCTGTTTTACCAATGAAAGATAAGCATATTTACTTATAGAAATTCTTTATTTTATAATTTATAAAAATAGAAGAATGACTTTCCTATTAATATGGGCTCAACAAATAGGAACTGTTACGGAAATATAGCTTTTTTTGTACTAATGTTCCTACTACTCTCCTTAACAAATTCCACTCTCATCCCACTTAAACTGATTTTATCTGACAGACTTTAAGGTTCCTTCCAACTTTAAGACTCTATTGGTTCCCTGTCTTCTAGGTGTATTTCCAGAGAAAGTGTTTCTCCTGAGAAGTTTCTAGCAAAGTAAGTATGAAAAAATTAATTCCAGGTCTGCTCCCTCACCTCCTCCATACACATTTTCTTCCTGCTTTACCTGAATTCTCCAGTCTTGCTCCCTACTCCAGGGTTTTTCACATCCTCTTCTGTGGTCTTTTCCTTTTCCTCATCCACTCTCATTATTACATGAGTGACAGCTCTGCCAAAGGATCAGGAATTAAAATGAAAAACTATCAACATGGAATGAGAATATTTAAAAACCTCCACTTTGCCATGTGGCTCAACTTTATCTCATCTTAAGTCAAATACTGGTTGACGACAAATGTCATCAGAAAGTGTCAGCAATTAAAGATCCAGTTACATACAGAATCAATATCATTATTTCAATTACATCTTAATTATGCACATCTCAAAAAAATAATTAAAATAGGAAGAAATCACTTAATTTTTAAACCTTATTGAACTCACTATATTCCAGACACTGTTCTAAGCACTTTACATGTACTAAGAAGTATTTATAACCAAGGTGATTTTAAACTAAAAATTATCTGTAATTATTGGTGTATAATGTATTACTTTATGTCTTATTTTTCAAAGCTTAGCCATATTTTATGCATAGAACACATTAAAAATGTGTAAATTTTGCAACTAAATTTAAATACCCATAATTCAAATTCAAAACTGTGTTCACTGTATATACCTATTACAAGCAATAGGGTGTGTCTCAAATTACCATTTTCTATTTCATATGTATTAAAAATCTACTGCAATATCATAAACTAATATGTTATTAAATGTTTTGGATATCTAGTGTTATCAGCAAATATTATAGATCAAAAGCAATGTGGAAAAGAAAATTACAAAAAAGATATTTCTGAAAGAGCTTAATGTTTTAAAATGAGATGCCTAGAGCATAATTTGGCTTCTTTTTCAATCCAGATATTTTTACTCTTAAGTGAATAGTGATAAGAGAGAGTTTACACTAATAAACTCAAATAATGATAAGTTCATATCTTACACAAACTTCTACTGTACTATAATGATCACAGATCATTTTTACTAAAGCTTAAAAATCGTATGAAGTCTGTGTCTTCACAAAAGTAAATGTTCAGCTGTAAACTCACATTAGGATGATTTATTATCCTGTTGTAACAGTATATTTGGGGATATCTTTCTTAACATACTTTCCAAAATTAACACTTTAAAATAAATTCATTATTTTTCACTTCTGACCAAGGTGGACTGGACTTAACCTCCTGCCCAAACCAACCATCCAAATTGTTTTGATTTGGGAAAGCTGCCAGAAAGCAGTATACTAGAAATGGACTGACTTTTAACAATGGGGATTTATTAGCTTACAAGTTTACAATTCTAAGGCCATGAAAGTGTCCAAATTAAGGCATCAGTAGAATGATACCTTCTCTGAAGAAAGGATGCTGGCAATCTAGGATTCCTACGTCACATGGTCAGGCACATGGCGAACGTCTGCTGGTCTTTCTCCTGGGTTTCATTGTTTCAGTCTCTGGCTTCAGCGGCTTCCTCTCTGTTTCCTGTGTGCCTTTTCTCAACTCCTCTGGGGGATTTTTCTCTAAACTTCTCTTTCTCCTTTATTTGAGAATAAAGGACTCCAGTAAGAGGATTAAGACCCACTGTGAATGAAGTGAGTCACATCTCAACTGAAATAACCTAATCAAATGGTCCCATCTATAAAGGGTCTACATCCACAGGAATGAATTAAAAGAACATGATCTTGGAGACAGAAGAAGATGGCAGCATATAGAGGAGTGGAAGTTAGTTGGTCCCCTTGGAACAACTAATAAACAATGAGGAACAACTAGTAAATAATCTAGAATAACCATGAGGGAACAAACGTGACTGTCCACTCATCATACACCAACCTGAATTGGGAGGAAGGCCTGAGATCACAGCATAAAATCTGTAAGTAAAAACTGTGGATCCAAGCTGGGAGCCCCCTCCCCCCATGGCCCGAACTGCAAAGCCTCATGGTGCTAGAGAGCAGCACTCTCCTAGCAAGTGAATATAGCTCAGCTGAGCTCCAGCTGGGGCTTTCATTAACAAATATGGACTGCTCAATACAAGATACAAATCCCCAATAAGCAGACAGAGGCTTTTGGTGACGACTGACCTTGGAGAGGTCACACAGACTGGCCCTGAAGGGGGCTTTCTTTCCCTTTTTTGGCTCAGTGGAGAAAGCCTCATCCATTTTCAGTTCCCAGCACTCTGATCCAGACAAGAGTGGAGACAGCACAGGCAGAGAGTATTCAAATGCTGATGACCTCTCCCTAGGGGGTGTATCTTCCGTAAGAGGAAGAAGGTGGTGTGCCAAGCTCTGCTACCCATCTTCCATTCAGAACCAGACCCCAGAGCCTGGGGGAAAACAGCCACAGGCCACACTTCCTTATACCAGTCTTGAGCTACAAGCTGACAGGTGCTACCTGCTGGGAGGAAAAGCACAGTGACTTGAGGCCTCATAGGGTGCACCAATCTTCTATGACACATCCTCAGGGAGACATGATACTATTGCCTCCTTCTGAGACCTGACTGTGTTCTGGTCTGGGAAAACCTGATTGGAATAACCAAGGAAATCAGATGCCTAGACAACAGAAAACTACAACCTACACTAAGAAAAATGAAGCCTTGGCCCAGTCAAAGGAACAAACTTACACTTCAACTGAGATACAGGAATTTAAACAACTAATATTAAATCAATTCAAAACGTTTAGGGAAGATATGGCAAAAGAGATAACGCATATAATGAAAACACTGGGAGTACATAAGGTAGAAATCAAAAGTATGAAAAAACAACCAGCAGAATCTATGGAAATGAAAGGCACAACACAAGAGATGAAAGACACAATGGAGACATACAAGATCTCAAGAGACAGAAGAAAATACTCAGGAACTGGAGAACAAGACACCTGAAAGCCTACATACAAAAGAACAGATAGAGAAAAGAGTGGAAAAATATGAGCAACATCTCCAGGAACTTAAGGACAAAACAAAATGCAGAAATGTACATATCATGGGTGCCCAGAAGGAGAAGAGAAGGGATAAGGGGCAGAAGCAATAATAGAGGAAATAATCAAAGAAAATTTCCCATCTCTTTTGAAAGACATAAAATTACAGATCCAAGAAGTGCTGCGTACCCCAAACAGAATAGATCTGAATAGGCCTATGCCAAGGCATTTAGTAATCAGATTATCAAGCATCAAAGATAAAGACAGAATCCTGTAAGCAGCAAGAGAAAAGTGATCCATCACATACAAAGGAAGCTTGATAATACTATGTGCGGATATCTCAATAGAAACCATGGAAGCAAGAAGGAAGTGGGGTTATATATTTAAGATACTGAAAGAGAAAAACCACCAACCAAGAATCCTATATCCAGCAAAACTGTCCTTCAAATATAAGGGCGAGCTTAAAATATTCTCTGACAAATGGACAATGACAGAGTTTGTGAACAAGATACCTTCTCTACAGGAAGCACTAAAGGAAGCACTGCAGACAGAAAGGAAAAGACAGGAGTGAGAGGTTTGAACACAATTTTGGGAGATAGTAGCACAGCAATGTAAGTACACTGAACAAAGACTGTGAGTATAGTTAAAAGAGGAAAGTTAGGAGCATGTGGGACACCAGAACGAAAGACGAAAGATAAATACTGGGACTGTATAACTCAGTGAAACTTAAGGTATAGAAATGATAGTAATAAAAGGTACAAATATGTTTTTACATGAGGTAGAACAAATGAATGTCAATATCACAAAGTGTTAAAAATGGGGTGGGATTGGGGGGAAAATACAATCAATGCAAACTAGAGACTATAATTAACAGAAACATTGTATTATGCTTCCTTTAATTAACAAAGGCAATATACCAAAGCTAAATGCCTATGGGTGGGGGGAATAGGGGAAGGGTATGAGACTCCTGGCATTGGTGATGTTGTCTGACTCTTTATTCTACTTTCAGTTAATGCTATCTTTCCTTTTGTTGCTTTCTAGCTGTCATGTTTTCTCTCTCTCTCTCTCTTTCTTTTTTCTTTTTATTTTGCCTCTCTACCTTCTTTGACTCTTCCTCCTTCTTTGTGGAAGAAATGGAGATGTCCTTATATAGATAGTGGCAGTGGTGCTGAATACATAAATACATGACTATACAGGGAACCAACAATTATTTACTTAGGGCGGAATGTATGGTGTGTGTTCTAGTTTGCTAATGCTGCCAGCATGCAAAACACCAGAAATGGCTTGGCTTTTATAAAAGGGGGTTTATTTGGTTACAAAATTACAGTCTTAAGGCCATAAAGTGTCCATCAACAAAGGATACCTACACTGGAGAATGGCCAATGGGGTCCAGAAAACCTCTGTTAGCTGGGAAAGCATGTGGCTGGCATTTGCTCCAAAGTTCTGGTTTCAAAATGGTTTTCTCCCAGGACATTCCTCTCTAGGCTGCAGGTCCTCAAAAATGTCACTCTTAGTTGCACTTGGGGTATTTGTCCTCTCTCAGCTTCTCCGGAGCAAGGGTCTGCTTTCAACAGCTGTCTTCAAACTGCAGTTCCTCTCTCAGCTTCTGGGCATTCTTCAGAATGTCCCTCTTGGCTGTAGCTCCTCTTCAAAATGTCACTCACAGCTGCAGCTGCACTGAGTTCCTTCTGTTTGTCAGCCCTTTTATATGGCTCTACTGATCAAGGCCCACCCTGAATGGATGGGGCCACACCTCCATGGAAATTATCTCATCAGAGTTATCACCCACAGTTGGGTGGGGTGCATTTCCATGCAAACAACCTAATCCAAACATTCCAACTTAATCCCTACTAATGTGTCTGCCCCACAAGATTGCATCAAAGAATATGGCTTTTTCTGGGGGATACAATGCATTCAAACCAGCACAGTGTGTGAACAAAACTGTCTTAAAAAAAAATGGGTTGATGAAGAAAACTTGAGGACACTATATTGAGTGAAATATGACAGACACATAAGGACAAATATTGCAGGGTCTCACTGGTATGTACTAATTATAATATGTAAACTCATGGACATGAAATGTAAGTTACCAGGATATAGAATGAGGCTAAAGAATGGGGAGCTGTTGCTTATTACGAGCAGAATGTTCAATTACGGTGAACTTAAACGTCTGGAAATGGACAGAGGTGATGGTAGAACATTGTGAGAATAACTAACAGTGCCAAATGCTGTGTGAAGGTGGTGGAAAGGGTAAGCTCAGAGTCACACATGTCACCAGAAGGAAAGTTGGAGGTTAAAAGATGGAAATGTTAAAACAGTGAATCTTGTAGTGGACAATGTCTATGATTAACTGTACAAATACTAGAAACTTCTTTCATGAACCAGAACAAATTATGACACGACAACTAGAAGGTAATAAGAGAGGGGCGTAAAGGGAAAAAATATATACCTATTGCAAACTATATACTACAGTTAGTTGTATTTTAACATTCTTTCATCAAGAGTAACAAATGTACTATACCAAAACTATGAACCAATAATGGAGGGGGGCGGTATGGGAGGATTGGAGTTTTGTTTTTTTTTGTCGTTATTTCTTTTCTGGAGTAATGAAAATGCTCTAAAAATTGAAAAAAAAATAATTGTTTTGACAGACGCACAGCTGTACGATGGTACCATGGGCAATTGATTGTACACTTTGGATCTTGGGATAGTTTTATGGTATGTGAACAATCTCAATAAAAAAAATAAAAAATTAAAAAAATTAAAACTGAAAAAAATGAACATGATCTTTTTTGGGATACATAATAACTTCAAACCAACACACAAACAAAAAGACAAATTTATGAAACAGTGATTTTCCAGACACTGGACATCAGGCAGTGTGCCAGTTTGTATGTATTATGTTCCCCAATACACCATGCTCTTTGGTGCAATCTTGTGGAGGCAGGCATGTTAGTGTTGATTACATTGGAGCCTTCTGATTGAGTGTCTCCATGGAGATGTGACTCACCCAACTGTGAGTGACACCTTGGATTAGCTCTTGATTGAATGTTTCCATGGAAATGTGGCCCCGCCCATTCAGGGTGTGTCTTGATTAGTTAACTGGAGTCCTATAAAAAGAGCTCACAAATAGAGGGACCTCGCAGCAACTGAGGGTGACATTTTGGAGAGGAGCTGCAGCCAACAGAAACAGTTAGAAGATAGCCACTGAAAGCAGAGTTTTGCAGATGCTTTGGAGATACTAGCCCAGAGTTTGCCCCAAGAGGCTGATACAGAGACATTTTGGAAAATGTCATTTTGAAACGCAACCTGGGAGCCAGCAGATGCCAGCCACGTGCTTTCCCAGCTAACAGAGGTTTTCTGGATGCCAATGATCTTTCTCCAGTGATGGTACCCTACTGCTGATGCCTTACCTTGGATACTTTATGGCCTTCAGACTGTAACTTTATAACCAAATAAACCCCCTTCATAAAAGCCAATCCATTTCTGGTGTTTTGCAAAATGGCAGCATTAGCAAACCGGAACCAGCAGAGATGGAAAACAAACTAGATGAGCACTTTTGACTGTCCCTGCTTATTTCTTAGAGGTGCTTTCAGCAATGGTGGAGGAAATACAGAACCTCAGGCAGAGCCCAACACAATGACTGTGTTGAAACAGAGTTGATAGCCCACAGAGACCAAGATGGATCAAGTTCTGAAGAGGAAAGAGTTGCGCAGAGGAGAACACCAGAGACCTCTAGAAGTTGCCTTGAGTCAGCAGCATACTTATCAGAGTATGTGTGTGAGAAAACTAATTGAAACCAGGAAAAGAGCCACCCAAAGGATAAAAGGGAACATTACCCACCATTCACACAGGGCAAGGAATAGTGCCTGTTCCACCAGCTAGACTGAAAAACCTCATTTTCATAGTGTATTGAGCAGCGTACTCTGAAGGGACTTGCATCAATAGTGGAGAATAATTACTCTTAAATTAAATGCTGCTGTGGAAGAGCCCATTTAACAAATCTTAAAAATAAGACCCCAAAGGCCAAACCGATTCTAAATAACTGAATTGCATCCCTGAAAAAAGCTCAAGAATATTTGTAGCAATAAAAAAGTGTCCAGCACACAAAGAAGTAAAATGTCTGGCATCCAATAAAAAATGATCAGACATGGAAAGAAGCAAGAAAATGCAACCCATAATGAAGAGAAAAATCAATTAATTGATATTAATCAAGAACTGACACAAATGTTACAACTAGCAGACAAGAAAAATGAAAAACATTGTAACTCTATTCCATATGTTCAAGAGTTGAGTTAAGATAAAGACATTATTTTTAAAAGGCATAAATCAAACTTCTAATGATGAAAATTACCATGTCTGAATTGAAAAATACACTGGATGGGATAAATTGCAGACTAAGCATTGCAGAAGAAATGATTAGTGAACATGAACATATAGTAATAGAAACTACCCAAAATGAAACAAAGATAAAAGAGAATTTTTTTAAAAAAAGAGCAGAACAGCAGAGATCTTAGCAAACACTTAAATCAGCCAAATATACATGTAATTGGATTCTCCAAGGATGGAGTAGTGAAGAGCACAGAAAAAATATTTGAAAAACTAATAGCCATAAATTTTCCAAATTTGATTAAAACTATAAACTCACAGATCCAAGAAGCTCAATGAATCCTAAGCACAATTTCTCAAAGATCAAGAATGTTTATAAAGAGTGGGTTAAAAGGGGAAATTTTAGGTTGTGTTTATGTTTCCAGAATAAAAATTTTTAAAACCCAAAGAACTGTACAATGCAGAGTGAACCCTAATCTAAATTATGGACTAAAGCTAATATTAAAATTGTAATAATACTGTTTCATCAATTGTAACAAAGGTGCCATGCTAATGCTAAATGTTAATAATAGGGAAAACTCTAAAGTAGTGTGAGTATATGGGAACTCTGTACTTTCTGCATCATTTTTATAGAGAACTGCAATTGCTTTAATAAAAACAAGGAAAAAATATTTTAAAAATTTAAAAGCTTCTAGTTGGTTTGAAAGGGAACTCCTCTTATAACCACTGATAAAAACTGAGAACAAAAATTGGGAAGCTTGCTATGTTCTATGTTCTTCAGTATTTTTAGTAACAGTGTTCTGGTTTGCTAGAGCTGTCTTTATGCAAAATATCAGCAATGCATTGGCTTTTATAAAGTGGTTTTACTTGGTTACAAATTTACAGTTCTAAGGCCATAAATGTGTCCAAAAAAGGCATCAACAAGAGGATACCTTTACTGAAGAATGGCCAATGGCGTCTGGAACACCTCTGTCAGCTGGAAAGACATGTGGCTGGCATCTACCGGTCCTTTGCTCCTGGGTTGCATTTCAAAATGGCTTTCTCCAAAATGTCTCTGGGTCTGTCTCTCTTAGCTTCTTCAACTCCTGTGCATCTAAGTGTCAGGATCCTCTCAGCTTCTCCAGAGCAAACTCTGGGCTAGGATCTCCAACGTCTCCAAGCATCTCAAAGTGTCAGCAAGCGTCTCTCCCAAAGTCTTTCTCAGCTGCTCTTGGGGCGTTTTGTCCTCTCTGAGCTTCTCTGGAGCAGACTCTGGGCTAGCATCTTAAAGCGTCAGCATCATCTGGGTCTCCTGGCTTGGCATATCCCAGGGCATTTTTCACTTCTCTGCTCTCTGTGTGAGTTCCTTTTAAAGGTTTCCAATAAACTAATCAAGACCTACCCTAAACGGCTGGGGTCTAATCTCCATAGAAACATTCAATCAAGAGGTTACACCCTAATCAGCAAGATTAATAAATCTACCCCCATAAGATTTCATTAAAGAATATGGCTTTTCAGGGGACATAATGTATCCAAAGCAGCACATAGTGATTAGTTTCTTCTTGAATTTTCCTATAAAACCAATGAGATCTGCATTCTGTGCAGGGATGCAGTAAACATAAGTTATTCTGCCCAGCATCTCTTCCTTTGGGAAACATTCCATGCATTGTAATGGGCTGTTAAATAAAATGCCATCCCTGCTCACTTCCACCCTATCACAAAGGTGGGCATGTGACCCAGGAAATCTAATCTGAGTGTCCCCAACACAGTGACTAGCCTATCAGAATCTCTTTTGAAGATTACCTGGAGATTGCCACTGGAAAAGAGAGTAAATCTTCCTTTTGGATGACAAAATATAAGAAGGTAAGCTTGGCACAATATAGACAACCCTTTTTAGGTTCTAATGAATTGAAATAACTAGTAGTAAATACCTGAAACTATCAAACTACAACCCAGAACCCATGAATCTTGAAGACAATTGTATAAAAATGTAGCTTATGAGGGGTGACAAGGTGGTTGGGAAAGCCATACGGACCACACTCCCTTTTGTCCAGTGTATGGATGGATGAGTAGAAAAATGGGGGCAAAAAAAAAGGCACCCAGTGTTCTTTTTTGCTTTAATTGTTCTTTTTCACTTTAATTTTTATTCTTATTATTTTTGTGTGTGTGGTAATGAAAATGTTCAAAAATTAATTTTGGTGATGAACACAACTATATAATGGTACTGTGAACAACTGAATGTACGCTTTGTATGACTGCATGGTATGTGAATATATCTCAATAAAAATGTAAAAAAAAAAAAAAAAGAATGCAAACTTGGAGGGCCACCAAGCCTCTTTCCTAAGTCAAAGATAAGCCAATACCCAGCAAAAACAGAGTTGAAGTTTAGAGCTCAGAGCCCTGACCACATCACTGAAGTCCACAGCAAATCATATGCAAGCCAACTCTGCCTTTGGACTCCCAATACTGTTGCTTGAACTACTTTGAATTGGATTTCTATCACTTGCAGTCAAAAGAGTTGTTTTTGACAAATTTTTAAATTTCTTATATCATTTTTTTGCTCATTCATGTTTTCTACCTGTATTTTAATCAATTTTGTTAATTTAAATTTTCCTTAAAATCATACATTTTCTCTTGTCTTTGATTTTATTGTTGTGATGTTATATACATTGATTTCCAATGTTTAGCATTTCCTCCCTTTCTCAATTTGTTGCTGAATACTTGTCTCCTTTTTCTTGTCTTTATTTCTATGCAGTCACTTTTTAAAGACAAAGTCCACCTCATCAATTTAATTGGTCTTCTCAGGGAACTAGCCCTTGATATTATGTATTGCTTCTATTGCAACTCTTTTTATTTTTCACTGTCTAAGTTCCTAATTTTGTTTCCTATTTGTTTTTTATGTTACTGTTTATAGTCTTCCATTGATCACCTAAGGTGGCTGTTTTAGTTTTCCAGCTGCTAAAACAAATACTGTATAGTGGGTTAGCTTAAAAAAATGGGAATTTGTTGGTTCACAGTTTTCAGACTAGAAGAAATCCAAAATCAAGGTGTCAGCAGAGCAATGCATTCTCCCTGAAGACTGTGGCATTCCAAGGCTGGCTGACAGCCATTCTTCGTCCCATGGTTTTTTGTCACATGGCAATGCCCATGGCGACATCTTCTCCTTTCTCTTCTGGTTTCTGTTGACATCCAGCTTCTGGTAGCTCTCCTTGACTTCTCTTTTCTGTATCCAATTTCCTTTGCTTATAAGGGCTTCAGCCATATTGAATTAAGGCCTTCCCTCATTCACTTGACTCAATCGCCAATAACGGCTTTCTTATTTTCCAGGCTGTTAGCTTAAATACTATACAATGGATTGGCTTAACAACGGGAATCTATTGGCTCATTGTTTCAGAGGCTAGAAAGCTTGCTTGCTTCCTCCCAGAATCAGAATATTCTGGCTGGTCAGCAGTCCTTGGGTTCCTTGGCTTTTCCTGTCACATGACAATGTCTTCTCTCTTTACAGTTGCGTTGACTTCTGGCTCCTCCTCCACATGGATTTCTCTTCATAGAGCCCCCAGTAATAGGATTAAACATCAACCTCATTCAATTGGCCACAACTTAACTAAAAATAGGATCTTCAAAAGGTCCTTTGTGTTCACACTGAGGGGAATAAATTAAGATTAAGAACATGTCTTTTTTTCCTCCCTGGGGTACACAACTCTGAATAATAAAGTTGAACTTTATTGTAATACTTTAGATAAGAACATGTATTAACTTAATCTAGGCTAATGCTTAATGCTTATTGCAGTTATTTATAGGAATTGCTTTAAAAATAGGTAAGAATTATTTGTAAACATCCTCTTACTTTATGAGATACTGTACATCAAGATACAGTGCTTGGCATGAAATGAATGCTAATTCCCATCATTTTTCATTTGAGAACTTCTGAAGTCCTGAAAACACTGAGCATGCAAAGGAGTTAGGGCTGGTAGGGAGAAGGGAAGAAAGGGATAAGTGAAGGGTTGCTAACAGTGAAGTCCCTGAGCAACAAAGGAGAGGAAAGGATGGCAGGGTGGGTGGGTCACAGTCTGGCACCATTCCTAACTGATACTCTTGACAGGAAGACCCAAGACAAAGAGATGTTTTCTATATTGGTGGCACCCTTCTTAAGCCCTATCAGAAAATCATTCCATTTCCATCACCAGACCCGGTGGATTTGAAAACAATAAAACAACAATAACA
This sequence comes from Choloepus didactylus, assembly GCF_015220235.1. Classification (NCBI taxonomy): domain Eukaryota; kingdom Metazoa; phylum Chordata; class Mammalia; order Pilosa; family Megalonychidae; genus Choloepus; species Choloepus didactylus. Next base: position 94,141,227 of record NC_051314.1, read on the forward strand.
TTAATAGTAACTATAATAATGAAGATGACATATTTTAAATATTAAACAATGTACGTTGTGCTCATATTTTTAAATTAAATTATGACTAATAGACCACTTCAATACTGGCATATCATCCTTCTGTTCATTTTCACACATCCTCCTTTGTGTGTTTACATCTTTCCTTCAGCCCACCACTAACATCCAGAGAGTTAAAGAACAGTCAACATGTGTTCATATGCATAAAAATATTCAATGCATTTTGGAGAGAACATAATATTAATATTGCTGGTGTGCCAACCAATCTCTCACTTGGGCATAAGAAAATAGCAGAAAAGAAATAATTTGAAGAGTTAAAAATTGAAACCCCCTGAAAAACTATCAGGTTATAAATTATAGCCCCTACAGTTTCTATTAATCTCACAGCATCACCCCATGAAATGCACCAGACAAACTCTAGTATCTTCTCACTGCTCGTCATTTATGTCATGAACCACTTGTCCCAACCCATTTGCACTTCATTCCCTCCTGTTGTTGACTCATCCAGCTTCTGACCTTTTCAGCCAGGCTTATCACCTCATGCTTGTTCTCTATATCATGCTTATTTTAAGATATAGATATAGTATACACAAACATGATCAAGAGTCATACAGATTAATAACTTCTTCCAGTAATGATGGAGTACTTTACACATACATATACACATTTTTTTAAATGGCATTAGAGAGTTTTCAAAGTTGTAGGGACTAGAGAGTCAAGATCCCAAAGGGAAGGTAAACCTGGAAAGGAAACCCCCATGTTTGCCACTGTTGTTCCTTTAAAGTGTGTGTGTGGATCCCAAGTGGCTGCTGAGAGGCACCGGAAACTGAGAAGCCAAGAGGCTAAAAAACTAAGCAGAAATTCTGACAGTTTTCCAAGACTGAAGTACAAAACTTGGAATTCAAGTTTCTCTAAAAAGAAAAGGCCATAACTATTCAGGCCTTCAATTCAGAACACAAAAGGGCTCCACTTTGTGAATAGAAAGAGACCAAAATTAAATTATCCCTCATGAACACTGAAGCCCAGATCTGAATTATCTCAACTCCTGATTGGATTAAGGTGACTGCATCATACCCTAACTGCCTGACAGATACAACAGTAAATTCTCTAGGAATGTAGAAAACACCATTCAGTGCCTTCTTAGTTTATCTCTACAACTGTTCATACAATTGTATGAACATACTGCGTACTGTTGCCCTGCAGTCAACCAAACATTTCTAGGCATAACAGAAAATGAGGCCATGTGAACAAAAGTGAAGATAAATAAAACAGAGAAAGACCCATACAAGAAGCAGATGTCAAGTTATCAGAAGTGTACTTCACAGTATCTCATACCATACACACAAAGAAATCAGTTCTAGATGGAGTTTAGAGATACAGGTGAAGGTAGAGAAGGTAAAGAAGGTAGCTTTGAGAATATAACAGAAGGTAAAGAAGGTAGCTTTGAGAATATAACATAGGAGTGCATCTAATGACCTTGAAGTAGATTTATTAAACTGGGACACAATAAAGCATTAGTCATAAAGGAAATTAATTATAAATTAGACTGCAAATCAATAATAAAAACAGATAATTTCATAAAAATAAGTGAGAAGCATGAGCAGGGACTTCACATTATTGAATGCCAAATGACCAATAAGCCTATGGCTATTTGTTTAATGTTATTAATCATCACGTAACTGCAAATTTAAACCAGTGTGTAAGGCTTAAGGTAGAATTCAATTTGGAAAGGAACATATATTCAGTCATATACTCAACAAACATTTCTGGAGCATCTTCTACATTTCAGTCTCTGTATCTGAGCTGTGAAGGATACAAACATAAGTAAGATTTTTGTTCCTGCTCTCCAGGAACTTTAATCTCTTTCATTTCTGTTTTTAATTTATATGCTACTTATTCCTAAATCCACCTCATCTTCACACATGAACTCATGTCCATCAACAGTAGAATGGATAAATAAACGGAGGTATAGTCATAAAATGTACCTTCATTAAATGGAAAATTATACAGCAAATAAAAGTGAACAAACTACTGCTATGCACAAGACAGCTGAAACTCTTATACATAATACTGAGCAGCAGTGTCAGACACCCACCCACACCCACACACAGATATATACATAATTCAAAAATAGGCAAAAATACTATAAAAAGTTAGCAACGAAGCTGATGGTTACCTCTGAGAGAGGATTCAGGAGTATATTCTAGGATGTTGGTCATGTTTTATTGCTTGAGCTGGATGATGGTGACACAAGTGTGTTCAATTTGTTATAATTCATCAGGCCGTATATTTATGATTTTTGTATGCTTTGTATGTATATTTATACTTCTGATTAAAATTTATTTTTTAAGTTAAAATAAGAGTTTATAGAGCTACATTACTTAGAGATCATATGGAAAAGGACAAATATCATTTTGGAGAGACAGTGGAGGTTCAACATCCAATATTAAAGAAACAGAGAGATTTCTTTCTAACTCAGTTCAACAAACATCAAATGAAAATCCACAATATTAGAACACAATATTTAGTGTGATAAGAATTAATGAAACAAAGACAGAGGCTCTGCCAAACCCTGTGCTAGCCACCTCCCTCATATGTTATGTCTAGGCATTAGGATAGATAAAACTTAAAATCTGGTATTCTTATGAGGGAATATTTATTCCCCTTTTCATCACGTATGGAAGGAATTTCCACTCTACTCTGCAGGAGGGGAATTATGTGACTAACACCAGCAGCTGTTCCTCCACCCCCCAGGTAAGAAGGAGGAAAGTAACTGAATGATGAATTAGGGAGGAACAACAAACATTTTTATGCCCATCTATCTCCTGCATCTGTCTGCCAAGGTTTGGAATTTAGAAAAGAGAAACAAATTTATTTAATGTCCTCCCAACCCCAGAATGTGTCATAATAGGTAATTAATAGATAAGGATAGTGAGATTCAGAGAAGTTTAGTGACTGTCAACACCAAGACAGGACCAAAGACTACCCAAAATCAAAATCTATGCTCTTTACAATATACCATGCAACGTCCAAAACAAACAATGTGAGAGTAAAAGGTAGGTGAAGATTGATTGCAATTGGCAAGATTTGGGAAAGTTTCTTGGAGGAGTTGGCACGTGTTACCTGGGTTTTGAAAAATAAGCTTGTCCTTAAAAATGATGATAATCAGCCACCTTTTCCCTACTGGATAAATAGCCTCCCTTTTCCATAAAACCACACTGTTTTCTAAATTTGTCTGTGGGTAAGGGCATCTGTTTATGTGGAAAGCTGCAAGACAAAGTATTCATTCACCCAGTTCTAGCCTAATCAGGATAGAATTAAACTGTAGACATCATGGAGGTTTGGCAATCTGAACAGCCCGGGCTCCTGGTGGTCTCTTCTCTCTCCCCAGCAGCCTAGTAGTAGAAAATAACTATCAAGTTAGTTTGTTCACAGCACAAAGCTGTATCTGCTACAGATAGTGAATTTTATCTGGCTACCTTAGTAGTTCATGCAATTCCATGCCTTGGTTGTGTGTCTGAGTCCCACGGATTCCAGTGTGTAAGGCTGAAGGTAGAATTCAATTTGGAAAGGAACAAACATTTCTAGAACATATTCTACATTTCAGTCTCTGTATTTGAGCTGTGGAGGACACAAACCTAAGTAAGACTTTTGTCCCTGCTCTCCAGGAACTTAAATCTCTTTCATTTCCATGTTTTTAATTTGTATGCTACTTATTCCCAAATCCAGCCTCATCTTCACACATGAACTCAAGACTCAAAAACCAAAAAGCCTACTGAAAATCTCCCCTTGAAAGCACAATAGGCACCCCAAACTCACTATGTCTTCCCTCCTCAAACCTACGCAATCATCCATTTAAATCTCCTTTCTGGAAACATGGAAGTCATCCTCTTTTTTTCTCTAGTCCTTATGATTTATCATCACTCTATCACCAAGTTCTTCTTTTCGTTTCTAAATAGTTCTCAAAATGTTCCTAATTCTCTATCCTTAGGACTTCTGTGCTGACTCAAGTCACTGGCCTGCAACAAGGCAATGGCCATCTAAAACTCTTCTTGCATACTCCATCTGCCACACTAAATCTAGTTTAATCTAAAATGCAAATCTGACTGTCTTGTGTTGTAATGACTCCCTAACATGACAGAATAAAGAACAAGTTCTTTATATGGCATTTGAAATCCCCCATGATCTGGCTGCTACATATTTCTTCAGCCTCCTTTGCCACTTCAGGCTTCAAACTTAATGCTCTAGCAAAGTTCTAATTTTCCACGCTATTGACTGTCTTCATGCCTTGTTCATGCTCTTGTCTCTGCTCGTTCTACTTTTCTCCACCTTTATTATTTATGCTAATTCTTATGTACTAGAAAGACTCAACCTATTCTAAAGGTCCCTCCTCTATACTTGCAGAACACCCTGTGCATAGCCATATTATATTAACATCATCTGCTTATATGCAAGTTCAAGTAAAGTCAGAACTGTGTCTTATCCACCTTATTATCCCCAGCATCTTCACATGCCTCACATATACTAAGTGTTCAATATGTGCTTACGGGTAATGACATTATTTGTATAAGACAAATAATACCAGATAGATTGTGGTATATTCATAAAATGGAATACCACACAATAAAAACAGTTGAGCAACTGTACAGTGACATGGGCAACTTATAAAAGCATTATGGTAAGGAAAAGAAGTCAGATGTAAAAGATTATACTCTATTATTCCATTTATATGACACTCTTAAAGTCAAAAACAGATCATTGGTTGCCAGGGTCTTGGGTGGGGGGATGTGATTATCTACAAAGGTGCCTGAAGGGACTTTCAAAGGTGATAGAAATGTTCTATATCTTGATTATGGTAAAAGTTACATGACTATATACATTTTGCCAAAATTCATCAAACTGTATACTTAATAAGAATTAATTTCATTGTATGTAAATTATCCCTCATAAAAATGCTATGATAGTTATATAAACAACATATCATAGTAAATCAAAGGAAAGGTCAAAAACTGATTTGAGGAATCAGAGAAGGCCTCCAAGCCTTCTTCACTTCTTTTCCGTAAGATCAGTTAAAAGCATATCCCTTTCCTCCCTCCCTACAAACTCCCCATACACACACATACAAACACATTTAACTGATGTGTTAAATCAGTTTAACACTTAACCGATATTTCTGGATTCTTCCATTTGCTTTAACTCCTGATGAGGCAAGTGTTGTTTGTTTTCCAAAGCAATGTTCTTAGATCATTTTTCCATAAACAGAGGACTGGTCAGGCAAGTCAGAGTTTCACCATAGATCTTATTAGATGACTAAAGAAATGCCTATAAAATCATAAAAATTGGAGTAGAAATTTTCTGTAGTTTTACAGAGAACAGTCTCTAACAAGAAACATCTAAATACACCACAGATGGCCCCAAATTATGGCTCTATCATTAGTAAGTAGACTGCTTCAAAAGAGCTACACCGATGTGGAATTAAAATCCCAATACACAAAGATTAAACAAAGCCTTTTGTGGAAGTAAAATTACCTGTATATACCAAAAGTCCCATATTGAGAAGGAAAATTTCTAAACTGCACAGAAGGGTGAGAAATGTGTGACTATTGTTACAATCTCCCCAAATCTAATGGTCAGCAGAGAACCAAAATAGACTCCAGTTGGTCCAGAGCTCACTTCATTCTTCAGAACCAGAAATGTGCTCTCAGCCAATCAGATTAAACCTAACTTTTAAACCTAGGATTTATTGGGACCCCTTCACTTGGCCTTTACAGTATACCCAGTTTTATTACTCTCTAGTGGATTTTTCTGAGTTGCTCACAGACACCATTAAGCATCATTTAAATAAATGATTCCCTGTTTCTGCTCGCCTTGGATAAGGTTTCATTGCAACCTGATTGTGCCCTGAAGCTCCATCACAAAGCAATGCAGGCCATTCTTCTGGAGGCTGCACCTTTGATGTACTTCGAGTCAGTGACCCCACCCCATTGTCTTTATTTCAAATCAGACCATCTCAAATAAACCCATGTTTGTGAAAATTGGTCCAAGTGATTTCAATATGAAATAATAAGTAACTGCTTAATTTTTATTAATACAGATTAATCCTGAAATTGGCCCCTCTGCTCCAGCTACCTAATTTTTTCACTCTTACCTCCACGATTGCTTACAAACAGCTTTAACCCTTCTGTTATATCTTCTATGTCTTTCTCCATTACATGCTGATAAGCAGTACTTTAAGATCTAATTACCCAAATTTTTTCAAGCAAAATTGATGAGATAAAGAAAAATAGTAAAAGCATGAAATTTTCTTATACTGCTCTTAAAGAATAAGTAGATACTCTTCCATTCTTGACAGATAAATACAGGTTGAAATACATTATTTAACATTTTTTAAGATAACCATTAGTTAGATAAACATGAAGTTCATCACTCCCAAAGCAGTAAACAAAAAAGAACTAAGAAAATCCAATCAATACAGGAAAGATAGGAAACAATCAAAAAAGAGGGCAGCAAGCAGACATAAAATAAGATGACAGGAGGCGGGGCAAGATGGCAGACTGGTGAGCTGTATGTTTTAGTTACTCCTCAAGGAAAGTAGGTAGAAAGCCAGGAACTGTGTGGACGGGACACCACAGAGCAATCTGTCTTTGGGCATACTTCATACAACACTCATGAAAATGTCGAACTGCTGAGATCAGCGAAATCTGTAAGTTTTTGTGGCCAGGGGACCCACGCCCCTCCCTGCCAGGCTCAGTCCCGTGGGAGGAGGGGCTGTCAGCTCCAGGAAGGAGAAGGGAGAACTGCAGTGGCAGCCCTTATTGGAAACTCATTCTACTGATCCAACTCCAACCATAGATAGACTGAGACCAGACACCAGAGAATCTGAGAGCAGCCAGCCCAGCAGAGAGGAGACAGGCATAGAAAAAAAAAAACAACACGAAAAACTCCAAAATAAAAGCAGAGGATTTTTGAAGTTCTGGTGAACACAGAAAGGGGAAGGGCGGAGCTCAGGCCTTGAGGCGCATATGCAAATCCCGAAGAAAAGCTGATCTCTCTGCCCTGTGGACCTTTCCTTAATGGCCCTGGTTGCTTTGTCTATTAGCATTTCAATAACCCATTAGATCTCTGAGGAGGCCCTTTTTTTTTTTTTTTTTTTTTTTAATCCTTTTTTCTCTTTCTAAAACAATTACTCTAAGAAGCCCAATAGAGAAAGCTTCAAAGACTTTCAATTTGGGCATGTCAAGTCAAGAGCAGAACTAAGAGAGCTCTGAGACAAAAGGCAATAATCCAGTGGCTGAGAAAATTCACTAAACACCACAACTTCCCAAGAAAAGGGGGGGTGTCCGCTCACAGCCACCATCCTGGTGGACAGGAAACACTCCTGCCCATCGCCAGCCCCATAGACCAGAACTGCCCCTGACAACGCAGTGTGACGGAAGTGCTTCAAATAACAGGCACACACCACAAAACTGGGCGTGGACATAAGCCTTCCCTGCAACCTCAGCTGATTGTCCCAGAGTTGGGAAGGTGGAGCAGTGTGAATTAACAAAGCCCCATTCAGCCATCATTTGAGCAGACTGGGAGCCTCCCTACACAGCCCAGCAGCCCAGAACTGCCCTGGGGGGACGGCACTCACCTGTGACATAGCACAGTCATCCCTCAACAGAGGACCCGGGGTGCACGGCCTGGAAGAGGGGCCCACTTGCAAGTCTCAGGAGCCATACGCCAATACCAAGGACTAGTGGGTCAGTGGCAGAGACAAACTGTGGCAGGACTGAACTGAAGGATTAGACTATTGCAGCAGCTTTAAAACTCTAGGATCACCAGGGAGATTTGATTGTTAGGGCCACCCCCCCTCCCCGACTGCCCAGAAACACGCCCCACATACAGGGCAGGCAACACCAACTACACACGCAAGCTTGGTACACCAATTGGGCCCCACAAGACTCACTCTCCCACTCAGCAAAAAGGCTAAGCAGGGGAGAACTGGCTTGTGGAGAACAGGTGGCTCGTGGACGCCACCTGCTGGTTAGTTAGAGAAAGTGTACTCCATGAAGCTGTAGATCTGATAAATTAGAGATAAGGACTTCAATTGGTCTACAAACCCTAAAAGAAGAACCCTATCAATTTCAGCAAATGCCACGAGGCCAAAAACAACAGAAAATTATAAAGCATATGAAAAAACCAGACGATATGGATAACCCAAGCCCAAGCACCCAAATCAAAAGACCAGAAGAGACACAGCACCTAGAGCAGCTACTCAAAGAACTAAAGATGAACAATGAGACCATAGTACGGGATATAAAGGAAATCAAGAAGACTCTAGAAGAGCATAAAGAAGACATTGCAAGACTAAATAAAAAAATGGATGATCTTATGGAAATTAAAGAAACTGTTGACCAAATTAAAAAGATTCTGGACACTCATAGTACAAGACTAGAGGAAGTTGAACAACGAATCAGTGACCTGGAAGATGACAGAATGGAAAATGAAAGCATAAAAGAAAGAATGGGGGAAAAAACTGAAAAAATCGAAATGAACCTCAGGGATATGACAGATAATATGAAACATCCAAATATAAGACTCATTGGTGTCCCAGAAGGGGAAGAAAAGGGTAAAGGTCTAGGAAGAGTATTCAAAGAAATTGTTGGGGAAAACTTCCCAAATCTTCTAAACAACATAAATACACAAATCATAAATGCTCAGCGAACTCCAAATAGAATAAACCCAAATAAACCTACTCCGAGACATATACTGATCACACTGTCAAACACAGAAGAGAAGGAGCAAGTTCTGAAAGCAGCAAGAGAAAAGCAATTCACCACATACAAAGGAAACAGCATAAGACTAAGTAGTGACTACTCAGCAGCCACCATGGAGGCAAGAAGGCAGTGGCACGATATATTTAAAATTCTGAGTGAGAAAAATTTCCAGCCAAGAATACTTTATCCAGCAAAGCTCTCCTTCAAATTTGAGGGAGAGCTTAAATTTTTCACAGACAAACAAATGCTGAGAGAATTTGCTAACAAGAGACCTGCCCTACTGGAGATACTCAAGGGAGCCCTACAGACAGAGAAACAAAGAAAGGACAGAGAGACTTGGAGAAAGGTTCAGTACTGAAGAGATTCGATTTGGGTACAATAAAGGATATTAATAGACAGAGGGAAAAATATGGCAAACATAAACCAAAGGATAAGATGGCCAATTCAAGAAATGCCTTCACGGTTATAACGTTGAATGTAAATGGATTAAACTCCCCAATTAAAAGATATAGATTTGCAGAATGGATCAAAAAAAATGAACCATCAATATGTTGCATACAAGAGACTCATCTTAGACACAGGGACACAAAGAAACTGAAAGTGAAAGGATGGGAAAAAATATTTCATGCAAGCTACAGCCAAAAGAAAGCAGGTGTAGCAATATTAATCTCAGATAAAATAGACTTCAAATGCAGGGATGTTTTGAGAGACAAAGAAGGCCACTACATACTAATAAAAGGGGCAATTCAGCAAGAAGAAATAACAATCGTAAATGTCTATGCACCCAATCAAGGTGCCACAAAATACATGAGAGAAACACTGGCAAAACTAAAGGAAGCAATTGATGTTTCCACAATAATTGTGGGAGACTTCAACACATCACTCTCTCCTATAGATAGATCAACCAGACAGAAGACCAATAAGGAAATTGAAAACCTAAACAATCTGATAAATGAATTAGATTTAACAGACATCTACAGGACATTACATCCCAAATCACCAGGATACACATACTTTTCTAGTGCTCATGGAACTTTCTCCAGAATAGATCATATGCTGGGACATAAAACAAGCCTCAATAAATTTAAAAAGATTGAAATTATTCAAAGCACATTCTCTGACCACAATGGAATACAATTAGAAGTCAATAACCATCAGAGACTTAGAAAATTCACAAATACCTGGAGGTTAAACAACACACTCCTAAACAATCAGTGGGTTAAAGAAGAAATAGCAAGAGAAATTGCTAAATATATAGAGACGAATGAAAATGAGAACACAACATACCAAAACCTATGGGATGCAGCAAAAGCAGTGCTAAGGGGGAAATTTATAGCACTAAACACATATATTAAAAAGGAAGAAAGAGCCAAAATCAAAGAACTAATGGATCAACTGAAGAAGCTAGAAAATGAACAGCAAACCAATCCTAAACCAAGTAGAAGAAAAGAAATAACAAGGATTAAAGCAGAAATAAATGACATAGAGAACAAAAAAACAATAGAGAGGATAAATATCACCAAAAGTTGGTTCTTCGAGAAGATCAACAAGATTGACAAGCCCCTAGCTAGACTGACAAAATCAAAAAGAGAGAAGACCCATATAAACAAAATAATGAATGAAAAAGGTGACATAACTGCAGATCCTGAAGAATTTAAAAAAATTATAAGAGGATATTATGAACAACTGTATGGCAACAAACTGGACAATGTAGAAGAAATGGACAATTTCCTGGAAACATATGAACAACCTAGACTGACCAGAGAAGAAATAGAAGACCTCACCCAACCCATCACAAGCAAAGAGATCCAATCAGTCATCAAAAATCTTCCCACAAATAAATGCCCAGGGCCAGATGGCTTCACAGGGGAATTCTACCAAACTTTCCAGAAAGAACTGACACCAATCTTACTCAAACTCTTTCAAAACATTGAAGAAAATGGAACACTACCTAACTCATTTTATGAAGCTAACATCAATCTAATACCAAAACCAGGCAAAGATGCTACAAAAAAGGAAAACTACCGGCCAATCTCCCTAATGAATATAGATGCAAAAATCCTCAACAAAATACTTGCAAATCGAATCCAAAGACACATTAAAAAAATCATACACCATGACCAAGTGGGGTTCATTCCAGGCATGCAAGGATGGTTCAACATCAGAAAAACAATCAATGTATTACAACACATTAAAAACTCGAAAGGGAAAAATCAATTGATCATCTCAATAGATGCTGAAAAAGCATTTGACAAAATCCAACATCCCTTTTTGATAAAAACACTTCAAAAGGTAGGAATTGAAGGAAACTTCCTCAACATGATAAAGAGCATATATGAAAAACCCACAGCCAGCATAGTACTCAATGGTGAGAGACTGAAAGCCTTCCCTCTAAGATCAGGAACAAGACAAGGATGCCCGCTGTCACCACTGTTATTCAACATTGTGCTGGAAGTGCTAGCCTGGGCAATCCGGCAAGACAAAGAAATAAAAGGCATCCAAATTGGAAAAGAAGAAGTAAAACTGTCATTGTTTGCAGATGATATGATCTTATATCTAGAAAACCCTGAGAAATCGACGATACAGCTACTAGAGCTAATAAACAAATTTAGCAAAGTAGCGGGATACAAGGTTAATGCACATAAGTCAGTAATGTTTCTATATGCTAGAAATGAACAAACTGAAGAGACACTCAAGAAAAAGATACCATTTTCAATAGCAACTAAAAAAATCAAGTACCTAGGAATAAACAACCAAAGATGTAAAAGACCTATACAAAGAAAACTACATAACTCTACTAAAAGAAATAGAAGGGGACCTTAAAAGATGGAAAAATATTCCATGTTCATGGATAGGAAGGCTAAATGTCATTAAGATGTCAATTCTACTCAAACTCATCTACAGATTCAATGCAATCCCAATCAAAATTCCAACAACCTACTTTGCAGACTTGGAAAAGCTAGTTATCAAATTTATTTGGAAAGGGAAGATGCCTCGAATTGCTAAAGACACTCTAAAAAAGAAAAACCAAGTGGGAGGACTTACACTCCCTGACTTTGAAGCTTATTATAAAGCCACAGTTGCCAAAACAGCATGGTACTGGCACAAAGATAGACATATAGATCAATGGAATCGAATTGAGAATTCAGAGATAGACCCTCAGATCTATGGCCGACTGATCTTTGATAAGGCCCCCAAAGTCACTGAACTGAGTCATAATGGTCTTTTCAACAAATGGGGCTGGGAGAGTTGGATATCCATATCCAAAAGAATGAAAGAGGACCCCTACCTCACCCCCTACACAAAAATTAACTCAAAATGGATGAAAGATCTCAATATAAAAGAAAGTACCATAAAACTCCTAGAAGATAATGTAGGAAAACATCTTCAAGACCTTGTATTAGGAGGCCACTTCCTAGACTTTACACCCAAAGCACAAGCAACAAAAGAGAAAATAGATAAATGGGAACTCCTCAAGCTTAGAAGTTTCTGCACCTCAAAGGAATTTCTCAAAAAGGTAAAGAGGCAGCCAACTCAATGGGAAAAAATTTTTGGAAACCATGTATCTGACAAAAGACTGATATCTTGCATATACAAAGAAATCCTACAACTCAATGACAATAGTACAGACAGCCCAATTATAAAATGGGCAAAAGATATGAAAAGACAGTTCTCTGAAGAGGAAATACAAATGGCCAAGAAACACATGAAAAAATGTTCAGCTTCACTGGCTATTAGAGAGATGCAAATTAAGACCACAATGAGATACCATCTAACACCGGTTAGAATGGCTGCCATTAAACAAACAGGAAACTACAAATGCTGGAGGGGATGTGGAGAAATTGGAACTCTTATTCATTGTTGGTGGGACTGTATAATGGTTCAGCCACTCTGGAAGTCAGTCTGGCAGCTCCTTAGAAAACTAGATATAGAGTTACCATTCGATCCAGCGATTGCACTTCTCGGTATATACCCGGAAGATCGGAAAGCAGTGACACGAACAGATATCTGCACGCCAATGTTCATAGCAGCATTATTCACAATTGCCAAGAGATGGAAACAACCCAAATGTCCTTCAACAGATGAGTGGATAAATAAAATGTGGTATATACACACGATGGAATACTACGCGGCAGTAAGAAGGAACGATCTGGTGAAACATATGACAACATGGATGAACCTTGAAGACATAATGCTGAGCGAAATAAGCCAGGCACAAAAAGAGAAATATTATATGCTACCACTAATGTGAACTTTGAAAAATGTAAAACAAATGGTTTATAATGTAGAATGTAGGGGAACTAGCAGTAGAGAGCAATTAAGGAAGGGGGAACAATAAACCAAGAAGAACAGATAAGCTATTTAACGTTCTAGGGATGCCCAGAAATGACTATGGTCTGTTAATTTCTGATGGATATAGTAGGAACAAGTTCACAGAAATGTTGCTATATTAGGTAACTTTCTTGGGGTAAAGTAGGAACATGTTGGAAGTTAAGCAGTTATCTTAGGTTAGTTTTCTTTTTCTTACTGCCTTGTTATGGTCTCTTTGAAATGTTCTTTTATTGTATGTTTGTTTTCTTTTTAACTTTTTTTTTCATACAGTTGATTTAAAGAAGAAGGTAAATTTAAAAAAAAAAAAAAAAGAAAAGAAAAACAAGTAAAAAAAAAAAAAGATGTAGTGCCCCCTTGAGGAGCCTGTGGAGAATGCAGGGGTATTCGCCTACCCCACCTCCATGGTTGCTAACATGACCACAGACATAGGGGACTGGTGGTTTGATGGGTTGGGCCCTCTACTACAGGTTTTACCCTTGGGAAGACGGTTGCTGCAAAGGAGAGGCTAGGCCTCCCTATATTTGTGCCTAAGAGTCTCCTCCTGAATGCCTCTTTGTTGCTCAGATGTGACCCTCTCTCTCTGGCTAAGCCAATTTGAAAGGTGAAATCACTGCCCTCCCCCCTACGTGGGATCAGACACCCAGGGGAGTCAATCTCCCTGGCAACGTGGAATATGACTCCCGGGGAGGAATGTAGACCCGGCACCGTGGGATGGAGAACATCTTCTTGACCAAAAGGGGGATGTGAAAGGAAATGAAATAAGCTTCAGTGGCAGAGAGATTCCAAAAGGAGCCGAGAGATCACTCTTGTGGGCACTCTTACGCACACTTTAGACAACCCTTTTTAGGTTCTAAAGAATTGGGGTAGCTGGTGGTGGATACCTGAAACTATCAAACTACAACCCAGAACCCACGAATCTCGAAGACAGTTGTATAAAAATGTAGCTTATGAGGGGTGACAATGGGATTGGGAAAGCCATAAGGACCACACTCCACTTTGTCTAGTTTATGGATGGATGAGTAGAAAAATAGGGGAAGGAAACAAACAGACAAAGGTACCCAGTGTTCTTTTTTACTTCAATTGCTCTTTTTCACTCTAATTATTATTCTTGTTATTTTTGTGTGTGTGCTAATGAAGGTGTCAGGGATTGATTTAGGTGATGAATGTACAACTATGTAATGGTACTGTAAACTATCGAAAGTATGATTTGTTTTGTATGACTGTGTGGTATGTGAATATATCTCAATAAAATGATGATAAAAAAAAATAAGATGACAGAAATAAAGCAAATATATTAATTATTGTGAAAAAAGTAAATAAGTTAAACTCCTCCATGAAAGCTTAAGAATATCTCTGATTAAAGCAAAAACATTTTTTAAAAAATGAAATCCCATATTGTATGCTGTTTACAAGAGACACATCTAATTTAAAATGACATAAAAATGTTCTTAAAAAGGATGAGCAAATGCTAATTAAAAGAAAGCAGAAAAACCATGTTAATATTAGACAAAGTAAGAAAGTATTAAATGACAAAAAGAGGGTTATTTTATGTCAATGAAGGTTTACTCTACAATGAAGATAATACAGAACTAAAAATTGATGTGCCAAATATCTAATATCAAAATATATAAAGCAAAAACTATTTGAAATACAACAAATAATTTTTAAGAATGCAATTTTAAATGAACTTACCTTTGATATATTAAGTCTGACAAATAAATAAGAACATAGACATTTTCAATAACAGTTAAAACACAGTAATAGATGTCTGCTAAACTCTGCAAACTATGAGTACACATTCTTTCCTAATGTTCTTGGAATATTTACCAAAACATATAAAATAAATTGCTATGAGGGAAAATTCAAAAATTATGGAAAGCAACATTATGTAGGCCACAATATGTGACTTGTAGGACATTAAAAACACTTTCAATTGCAATTAGTAACAACCATTTAGCAATTTTTAAAGACTCATAAATAACTTGAGCTAAAATACTCAAAATTAATAGTATAAGCTATTTGAGAATAAAAACAATGGGGACAGTATGACAAAAGCTGCAGTCAGAGGAAAATTTATAGACTTAAATGAATTATTAATAAATTAGAATAAATGAAAATAAATAAAATATTGAATTCAAGAAACTAACAAAATTAAATTAGATACATAATCTTCCATCTCTCAAATTGACAAATATTGAAAGGAATTAGAATACCTATGATTGTCAAGTGTTTGGAGAAAAAGACACTATGGGCGATAATAAATCAGTATAACCCTTCTGCCTAGCAGCTTGGCAGTAAGCATCAAAATGTCTACCAATTCCACTTCTACAAATTTATCCTAATAATGGATGTGCTCATAAATACAGCTTCATATATAAACCATAAAGCCTATGCCCAGAAGCAGTTAAACATTTAACGGGGTTGGGGAGGAATAATATCAAGAACAAAAGAACAAAGCAATAGTGTTAAATGTTTTGGGGACCTATAATTATAGTTATTATGTACCATGGTCACAATGACATTTCTTATAGAACCAAGATGGCAGAGGGTTCTATTTGCTGTTTGTACTCATCAGATTTTTAAGACTGACCCCTGCCCCCTGCATGCCCTGCACTCTAGCCTCAGTTTCTCTAATGGTGACATTGCTCCTTAATATAAACACCTCCGCTTCTTACAACTAAGGCTCCTCTTGTCAAATGGTCCCTCAAAACCAGTTTATGGTAATCCATATTCCACAGAAAGTAGTTCCTCACGCAGCTATAGGTACAAGGGGGCACATAAGATAATCTAGCACAGCTTCTCTCTTTATCCCCCAATAGAATATCGACAGAATTGTAAATATCGACAGAATTGTAAAGTAGAATATGACAAGACCCCAATTTTCATTTTCCTTACTCCGTCCCCCTTGGATCCTACTATCCCCTACAGGAAACTATCTACCCTCTCATTTTAATCCTGTGCTCAGAAAGATTCTTGATAAATCTATTCACACTACAGCAAGAATAATGTAATTTATCTCATAATTATCCCAAGGATTTTTTGCATTTGAACATTTGCTAAAGTGACTACTGGTTAACGTCAAACAAATAAATGCAGTAAATTGGATAGGATTTATAAGGAGGAGAGGAAAAACTTTCTGGGGTGCTTGAAAACCCAAAACATACAATATGGCCAGATGTAAGTCCAGTCTGGGGAAACTTCAAGCCAGTTACATGAGATTACTGGAACACTTTGAAATCTTCAACTATTCTAACTTCACAGCAGAAAGTGAATCATTATATAGAGAGATGATTAGATAGATAGATAGATAGATAGATCAATAGGCAGGCAGACAGACAGACAGACAGGCATAGACATCAATCTTGTATACGACAATAAATTTGATCCCACTATTTATGTTCTTTTCTCATATATTCTGGCAGGTCCTATTATCTTCCTAAAGTGGAAGTGTGATTAAATAAAGCATGACAATTTTAGATAAGCTTTCAAAATGCATAAGAGGTATGCTAGTTATTTACAGGGTTTCTGCCTGAGGATATAAGCAGATGCCTGAAGGACACTTTGCATTAAGACATACTCATTTGTATCTTGTAAAACTCTTCTTACTTCAACATCACCTCTGCATCTCTTTCTTCTCCAGCAGTGGGCTTCTTAGCTCTCCCAAACCATCTTTCATTTATCTGCTGCATCATCCTAAGGTAACTGAGGCTGCTACTCTATTTCGCAAGGGAATCCCTAGGAAAAACTTTTTTTTTTTTTAATCATTCATACAACATTATTTTCAGGGAGATAAAGTTTTCCATTCAATCATGCAACCAAAACCACTCTCAGTGCTTGCTGTTTTTTATCAAGTCTTCTCACACCAGAAAATAGAGAAGAAAAAGAATCTAGTTGCTTCCATATGGCTTCCTGGCTAACTAGAATATTCCATAGGTCAGTTGGAAAGTATCAAGTAAGTTGTTACTAAGAATTATTAAAATATCTTCTAATCATGAATTATTTACATGTTTTGTGAGCAGATACAGTGAGGACTATAACGGCATTATTGTCACCCACTTGCATTGCAATGTACATTCCTGAGAGGGAGAGAAAGTTACAGAAACCCATCGAGGCTGACCATGTGAAGGAGGCAGAAAAAAGGCAAGGGCCATTGCCCTGGATTTTTCCTTTCCCTCCATAAGTCAATAAATTAATAAAAGAATCACTGCCTTAAATCCTTTTTGAAGTAGGCAGAACAGAAAAAGAAAAAGGAAGCAGGAGATGACTTAGCTTCATGTGGCTTTATGGAAGTAAGGACGGGAGTCAGTGGGGTGAGGTGGGGATTTTAAAGTTCATGAAGAAGCAATTGCTGGAGTGAGGCAAGGGGAAGTTGCTGGGGGAGAGAAATGGCAAAGTGTGTGGGAAACATTTTGGAACAAGGCAGGCTTTGTGATGCTTTGTAAGCCATCCCCTCTCGGGGCAGTACCAGCTTCCCATCACTGGACAGCTGTTCCAATTGCAAAGCTCGCTCTGCCTCTCTTCAAAGATCTCTACCTCCTCTAGCCAAATGAAGCAATAATGTGGGGTTTGCAAGAAAGACATGAGATATATTTCCTAATCTCAAAGAGCTTAGGGTCTAATTTTCTACAGTGGAAATCTCTTATACTTCAATACCTACCTGGAGTACCAGAATTTTTTTCAACAAAGGGCAGGAAAACCAATTTGTATCTGTATTTGCTCTATTTCGTTTTCTCCCACCTTCCAAGAAATTAAATACCTGCCTGACCCAAAGGCAATGTAAAGTTAGCCCTAAATCTTCAGACCAGCGTTTGGGAATTTTTCTCCTCCAGCTTTTATAGAAAGTAATGGAAACAGAGCCTCAAATCACACACAAGGCTTTTAAGGTCTCCTTCCCTGTCTTTAAATCATCTCTAACTAGTGCTTAGGTACATATCTGAACAGCAGAAGTTTCAAAACAATGGGCCATTTAATTTCCAGTGTGTATGTTCTGTGATATGAAACACTAACATTTAAAAAGCTACCATGTATTATAATAGACAACACAGCTTTTTTATGTTTAAAACATTCCCCACATTCCAGAGTGCTAATTTGAGGCTAAATGCCTGTAAAATGTCTCCTTTAACTCCTTCGTTGACATAAGCCCATCTAATATTTCTGCTGTCCTTAACTGCAGTGTTTTGATCCATGCATCAGAAGCTCTGGGATCCAAAGTCTTTAAAAATTAAAGTGGGATGAGGAAAGATAGCAAAGAGTCTGGCAGTTTCATACTCCTTATCCCATGACATATTCAACTGCTGCCTTGGTGGGGCTGACTAGGAGGAGACACACCTGGAAATAAGCTGGTTCCTTGGTGACAGAGGGGCACTGTAGGGACAGACCCAGTTCAGTGGAAAAGGCATGTCAGCTTCGAGGGGCTGCCCTGCAGTTTAGAAGCACCCTCAGAAGGAGTTAATTTGAAGTTACTGGTTATATTTCCTGATTTTCCCTTTCAAAGCTTAATGATGTTACCCTTCATTCTTTAACCAGCATTTTTTAATTACTATGTGCCGGTCATTGGAAGAAAGTATGTGGTGCTTTTTCTATTTTATGAAACCCAAGAGGAGAAAAAAAGTCAGTAAAGTACTCAAGGGAAATTTGATTTTAGAGGCAATGCTCTCTTCTATAAGACTATTCTGTAAGTTAATTTAAGCAGTTTGCTTTTTGAGAACCATGTTATCTTTTTAGAGGGGTAGCATTGCCTTTTTTTTAGTCCTCTATTGAGAGAAATTTAAATGTGCAAACATAAGTCTCCGTTTTCTTCTCTCATCCCAAAGTGGATGTTTTCTTCATACTACAGAAAGAAATCACAAAATATTCAAAACACTTTGAATATCATGCTTCTTGCAACTCCCTGTATAAACCCCATGGTACTTGCTTGCACAATGTCAACGCAGGATAAATATTACTTAAATGATCACTTTCTCAGCCAGAAGAACAATTTCCCTACCAGAATCCCCCTTCCGATTTGACTTAATTATGCTCTGGGATGCTATCGCCAACGTTGTGTGCTGTAAAATTGGAATTGCATTACAGTTCGTGTTCATTAGTATCCCCCTTTTGCTTTCCGAGAGGCTTTAGAAAGATTTCACACTCTTGTGGTTTAAAGAAATAACTTCACTACAGTTTCTGGCATAGTCCTGAAGCCAGGAGTATGTTAGACCCCCACCCCAACACTGTCAACGTTCTAACTTGTCTCAAAAAGCAACTCATTAAATCACACTTTCTCTTTGCATTAATGTCTCCCACTGTTAGTCGTTCTCATATATTTTAGCCAATTGACTGTTTCAACCACCCAAGAATATGATGTCCCTTGAGATGGGCTTTGTCAAAAATAGAAATTAGAAAATCATTAGTGTGTAAATCATATCACTGGAAAAAATATCCTGGATTGATGGAGCTGAGGTAGGTTTTCTAAGGCAAGACAGGTCAGAAAGCCCCAAGGAGGATGGATGTTTATTCATAAATCCAAATGGAATTAATTGAAACAATTTAAAGGCAGTTTTAAAACAATGACATCCATCGAAAGTGCTACAATTGTCTTTTGCAGTGGATTCATTAGCCAGCATTATATGTTGATTACTCTTCTTTGGGGACCAGCATTAGTCAATTAAAAATGATTTACGATTCTGGGTCTAAACTGTGGTCATTTGGGGGAGAGTCCATCCGTCTACACAGGAACATACCCGTCTAACTGTGGACTGAAAATTTTTCAAAAATTACATAGTCTGATTGGTTGACATCAAGAGGTGAAAGAGATTTAAGAGCTTGGTATAAACAACTTGAATGTTCTATTGATTCTTTAAACCAGGAGTGCATTTCTTATAATCAGGTCTGAGGAACCACAGCCTCCTTGCTCACTCCCCACAATGAAGTTTCCCTCTTGGGTCTGGTGGGGAGCCATCAATCTCCTATTTGATAGCAGAGAGTAGTGACAGACCTTTCAGAGATTTAAATTAATCATCTGCTTTTTAGTTAAGGCTGGAGTGCTTATGGATTACAACATGTTCTATATATCCTGCTTCTTAAATCTGCCTTTTTAAAATGAAATATGGGAGGAAACATGAATTCTTCTAACTAAAATAGTGCTCTAAAAGAAAAGGCATGGAATGAACTCAAAATAATTCAGCAAACAGCCCTTAGACTCTGTCACCTTTTTTAAAATGAAAAATAATCTTGTCTGAAATATTCAAGTTCTGCCTTGTTGTAACTCTTCACTTTCAAACATTTATTCTTCATTCTGCCTTCACATTCACCTTTTGCTGATGAGAGCAGTCCTCATCAGATCAAGCTTGGGCCGTCTACCGAGTTCCTCCCTCTTCCCATTCACTTTAGGCATCAGTGTTAGAGAAAGCATTCTAGAACATCCCATTCTGCAGCAGAATGTGTCTATATGCAAAAAACATCCAGTTTTCCCCTTGCCTGCAGTCACTATTGTTAACCTGAGCCCTGGGAGTGACACAGACATGTCTCAGGGGCCACTGCAGAGAAAACAGCTGAGGACATGGGGTCCGTCCTTACCCTGTTCAACTAGAGCACCTTCATGTCAATCTGATAACATATTGAGTGTCCCTGTATAGTATATTGGTTCATTCACTTTTATATGTTTAACATATTGGAAAACTTTCATTTGCAAAAGCAGTCCACAATCTTTCAGATGTTTGAAAATCACTGACCTACAAACAAAATAAAGACCAAATACTGTAATTAAGTAAAATGTTCAAGGCCTTCCACAGCCTGATCTTATCCTACCAGTAGAGGGCGCTGCACTGTGGGAGTTCAGAGGCCAGCCTTGAGTCAGATGGCTTGTATGCAAATCCACAGTCCACAACCGCTGACAGATCACATCTTTAGCCTGCTATGCGTCTAACAATTTCATATGGAAAATAGGTGTACTGATAGGTAGCTAACTAATAAGTTTGATGTAAGGATTAAATAAAAATTATATGTGCAAACTACTGAGAACACAACCAAAGTCAAAGTCAAGGATCAATGGAGGCCATCATGGTTTCCTTTCAAGTCATAGATCTTGTTAATCCCTCCTTTGAACTCTCTGTTACAAACGAACAGCCCTGTCACCATTTCACATATCCCTTGACTTTTATTTATGCCTCACCTCTTCCTGGGCCCATATTTGCAAACTGAAAATGCTGTCATTTCTGGAGGCTGCTGCTTTATAAGCAAAAGTGGAAAGGGGGAGAGGATATTGAAGAAATACCCATTAAAGCACCTTAAAAGTATAGTCTTATCTTTCAACTTCCTGCTCTCCACTAGTCACTGTTCATTGAAGTGTAATATTGAGAAATTAGTGCTTTGCTGGAATGGTGGGATGTGGCAAAAACAAAACTGAATGATACTCTAGCTTCTCCCCATGGAATCCCAGTTGCTTATGAATCCCTGAGCACTATTAACAGACACTGTCCCAAAGCAAAGTGCTTACAAAATAATTCTGATGGGGAAAATAACTTAGATTTTTAAAGTGAATGTTCCTTTTGGCCTGTTTAAATGCTAAAGATCCTCTGGCCCTTTTCAAAGAATAGGAATAGAGTTTCATATTCTGAGCCAACTTTCTTCCCCTTGCTTCATTCTACTCTGTGTTGGTTTCCTTCACAAGTAATGTGTTTTAATATTTTTATATGTTTCCCAGAGCACTTTAAGAAGGAAGGTACCTTATGAGCATAAGATAATATATTCCAACAAATACATTCTGCTCATAACTATCCATGCAGCTTTTTCTTACCCTATACAACAGCATGCTAAATTTTGATCTCTAGAAGCAAAATGAACCACACGACATTTGGGAATTCCTTGTCTCTGGTATTACATTAGATACCTTGGGGGAGGGGGATGATTAATCTTGTCAAGTCACAAGTACTACAGTTCATACATTTCTGTTTTAAAATGTTGATCTGTTTTACAAAAACCTCAATTCTATATGCCATGCCAGCTTCCTTATTAGATTTTCGATTTTTTTATCATTCGTGGTTAATCAGGCAATTATAAGCCTAGATTTAATATTTTTTCCAGTTTCCATTCTTTAGTAACCATAAGACATGCCCTATTATGCATCTGCCAATTCCAAAATTCATTGCTTAGAGGGAATAGGGTGGAGGGGGGTGGATTTTTCATTTTGACTCCTAGAGCTGTAACCAGAGCACCATGGATTTCCTACAAATACACATCTGGCTTCTTGCCTTTGTTGTGCAGGATAAATCAATTCCAGGAGAACATCCATCCCCCTTGAAATCTTTGGCTACATACAGAACACCAACTGTGTTGGAGTTTACTTAGCTCACTCTATACTCTGGCAAAGGATTGTTGGGGTAGGATATATTGGTGCATTGTCTTTAGATCTTTCTTAGGGGCCCCAGGCAATTGTAAGGAATAAAAACGATGTATGGATCAGCTGACCTGTGCTACAATCTGGAAACTCAAAACTACAAGAGCCTTTGTCCTCAACAAATTCACCATCTACGAAGGGAGACACACATAAACAAACTCCCAATCCTTGGTTACTAGAACTAACTAGAGAGGACATTTACTAAATGCTCAGACATTTTGTCTGAAGGACTAACTCACCTCAAAGATAGGCGTGGGAAGGGCCTTCTGACACACTGTATTTGTTTCCATGGGACCAGGAAAAAGACGGACACATAATTTTCCATGTTATCTGAGTTAGTCCTGGAGATAACTCCAAGCCCATTTGTGGGACATTGGGTCTGAGATGCTCCATCCAAATAAAGTCAAGTGAATCAGTGATAAGAAATGGCCCTTTGTCACCAATGGATTATATTCCAAAAGACAGCACTCTGAGCTCCATTTTGTGAACTGTAACATGCATGCTACTGACATGGAAGATACGGCACAGCTGGTGATCAGAGGCCACAGCTGAAGAGGCCTTGGAACATGCCTTTCACCCTCATAAGAGACATTGCATATGGTGCAAAAATGCAAAAACAAGAAATAAATAAAACAAAATTCTGTGTTTTGCTTTTATAAATAAAATAAAATTCTGTGTTTTGCTTTTATGAGCACTTTCCATTTAGTTGTGGTCTGTTCATACATGGGGTTAGAGATAAATAAAGTCAAGAATATTTTAAACTTCAACTTGGAAACTTGTCTATAGTATTTGAATTCCTTAAAACATCTCATGATGAGAATAATAGCATATTTATGGATATGCACTATCAAGCACAGATGGATGTTCCCAAGAGAAGGGAGAATTCCCTAGGAAGGGTCCCAAACCCACTCACAGCTCTTACTGCTTGCTTTGCACTGGGCTCTGTAGATTTGCTTAAAAATGTGTAAAATTTCATGTAGTTTGACAATCCCCTGAGGGTTTTTATGTGTGTTGTTTATTCCACTCTTTGTGATATAACATTCACTCACAATTTTCTTCCTGAACAGCTTTAGAGGTTTGCAGAAAGTGTAAATATTTAGTCTTTAAAGTCAAAACTATTCACTTTTTTTCCAAAATACCTCTCTTTGGGAAAGTCTCAAACATCTGTTTAGAAAAACCTTATAGCCAATTTCTAACCTAACACAAACAATAAAGAAAAACAGAGTTATATAACCTTTAAGGGAATAAACTTTGCAAGATATGGGAGTGGGGCATAATCTGGAACCCAGATGTATCAATTAGAATGTTTGGGGTACAAAAAAAATACAAAGCTCAACTCAAAATGGCCTAATCATTTGTTCACACTTATTTTCTCCCAAGTAAGAAGTTTGGAGATAGAATGTTTCCAGGATTAGTTAATTCAGCATCTTAATAACATCCTCAAGTACCCAATATCTTTCTAGCCTTTTTTTTCTGTCATCCTCAGTGGGCTGACTTTTCTCCTCAAACTAATGTTGTCATGTTTGCAAGCTGGCTGCAGCCACTCCAAACTTCACGATCCATCCAACAATGTTCTGGAGGGTAGGACAGGGTGCAGCTCTTCCTGGTCCCTATTTTAAAAGCAAAGCACACTTTTCCAGAAGTCATCCTATAAAATTATTTTTATGTCATATTGACAGAAATTGTGTTACAAGGCCATTTCTAACCCAATTAGTAGCATAATAATAGAATTACCAGTCTTTGCTTAGACTAAGATCCTGGAGTTGAGGAAATTCTTGAAGTTCTTGGCTGCCCAACACCTGAACAAAATCGAAGGCACAGATGGAAATGGCCATTGGATAAACAACCAGGTGTCTACCACACCAGAAAACACAAGTGCTCTGGCTTTATTTTTGGTTCAGCTTCCCTAATGACTCCTTTACTGAGCAGGATTAAAAGATACTGAAAGGCAGGGGTTAAGCCCAGGGCTCTGCAGTCATCATGCCTGCATTCAAATCCTGGCCCTGCCTTTCACTGGTACGTTATTCTAGGCAAGGTACTTAACTAGTCCGTACCTAAATTTCTTCATGTGTATGATGTCATAAATAATAATACCTACCCCATGGAGTAGCTGTGTAGATTAAATTAAATAACGTGGATATGCAACACTTAGCAGAGTACCTAGCACCTGGTATCAATAAAGATTAGAAATTGTTATTTATAATCTCACTCCAGAACTAACTCTTAATGCCTGCAAGGATTTAAGAATCCTCTAATTCATACTGCACACACACACACACACATACACACACACACACACACACACACACAAAGCAAGGCCACCCAAAAATATCTGGAGGTGGGGAAGGGGAGATAACATATTTAATTGTATTAATAAAAGCACAACCAGTGCCTAAGCAACTGCTTGACTTTTAAGTTCATGTTTGACCTTGGACACATTTGGACACATAACCATTTCATTTATTTCAGGAAATGAAAAGAAAAGCATATTTGGCAAAGG
Organism: Choloepus didactylus; assembly: GCF_015220235.1. Taxonomy (NCBI): domain Eukaryota; kingdom Metazoa; phylum Chordata; class Mammalia; order Pilosa; family Megalonychidae; genus Choloepus; species Choloepus didactylus. The sequence goes on from NC_051314.1 coordinate 94,166,212, forward strand.
TAAAATAGCATGCATGAATTCAAAAATGTTAGCTATCTCTTCAGAAACTATAGAAGGGTAAGATCAGATGATTAAAATCAAATGAACTGGGTTCACAGTCCATCCCTCTCACCATACACTCTCTCTCTGGCTATAATTCCTCTTTTTTATTTATTTGCTAAGTGCAATAAAACTATTGCACCTATGAAAACGTTTGAAATCAAAATCCTTGATTCTGCCCTTTTTTCCTTCTCACAAACACATTTGCCAAGAGACTTAAACAACTGAGTAATTTATAAATCCAGCTTTAAAATGAGTTACACCTGAGTAAGGCATCCAACCTAGGATACTCAAATATATATCGTCTTCAAATTCCAGCTTTGTTAATTCTCATTATGAAGGGTCCTGTGAGATACATTGATGTGGCTTTGGATCACCCTTTTCTCAATATTTGCCATATACTAGATGCAATTATTTATTACAAAAAATATCTAAGTTACTTGACAAGATGTTTTTGGTATGATCATAAATGGATTTGGCACCCTAGGAAGGAGCGCTAAAAAGATCAGCCAATCAAAACAAAAAGATGAACAAGTTCAGAAGTTCAAAACAGTCTAGCGGCTACTCTTTGCTCTTGGACCAACACTCTATCACTCCTCTGGTGTGTGACAAAGATAAATTAGAATTTTAAATGGCACTTGTAAATTTTAATTGTAACCCCATTTGACATTGGCTCTGAGAAACTTTGGGTCCAACTCTAAGCTGTTGGATCTTCAGTGTGTTTCTGGTTTGGATGAGGGAAATAGCAAGCCTCCCCTCACATTTTTATAAATCCCTGAGGCAGTTTTTGAAGCTTGAAAAAATAATTTTGGAGTTTTTCATAAGCTCCTTATGAAACTTATTCTGTGAGTTTCCTCAGTACTGAAAGGGATTCTAAAGCCAGAGGGATAGAAAGAAAATCTAGAAAGAAAGCATACAAAATGTAAAACAAAAGTGCAGATCTCTGAATCATATAGTGCAACAGCCAGTTTTCTTTTGAGTTATGAGTTTGCCATATGGGGATAATACGAAGAAAATTCCAAATAAAATCTCCATGGATTCTTTGTCTCTGGGGCCTAAGATGTTACTCCATCCTTACAAAAAGAAAACCTCTAAGGATAACTAACATTATACATAAAGCTAGTTGCTAATCAAGCTCAGAAGAAGACAAAATAATATGCGGTATATGAAGTAGACAGTTAAGAAAACTTGGTTGTGCTCTGTAATGATAGTGTCCACCCAACACGCAAACAAAATTGGGCAAAAATTCAGCACAATTTGAAAAAAAAAAAAAAACCAACAATACCAGTTAGGGCAAGAATTGAAAATGACACCATCTAAGCCTGTTCTTGTTTAGGAATGTCAAAAGGAAAGATCTACATATAATAATTTTTGGCTTTTCTTTAAAAGGAATTTCTTCTTACTTCTTTCTTCTCCAAGGGGAAAAAAAGACAATAATTAGCAAACCACACATGAGAGTGAGCACTCTCATTTAACACAACAAAATATGCCACCCAAGACCACAATTGCTGCCATTTCCACTTAGCGATGCCCGTTTTTCCCTTGCTTTTTTTAAACGCCAAACCTCAAGGAAGGTGCAGTGAGTTGTCACTTGAAATGCCTTAAAGAACCAACTGAATGAGATGAAATAAGAGTTTCAAGGATATTATCAAGTTACCCCATCCAGAGAGGCAACAAATACTTATTGAGCAACAACTCTGTGCAAAAGTCTTGGCTACACTCTGGAGAATGAAAAGTCTAAGTCCTTGCTCCCATAGGATTTCACAAACAAATAGAGGAAACACTGACTATATATAAAAATAAACAATATGCATAAAAGCTATACCAAAGTTACAGAGAAGTTCAAAAGTTCAAGCAGAGTTTATTATTTCTTTTAAATGAAAAGTTTTCCTTTCCATTTGATTTTAACTCTCCATTCTCCCAAACATTGAAGGCAGAGGTAAAGGCAAATCCTGCACAAGAGATGGTATAAGGGCCTAAAGCCTGGAGAATCCCTGTGCTAACAAGGATCTCTAGAAAAGTATGGAAGACTTTTCCTTCAATATCTGACTCCCAGTAAAATATAAGTTCCATGAGGATGGATATCATGTCCTCAATATTCTTTCCCTAGAAACTCGCAAAAGGCCTAAAACCCAGCAAGTGCCCAATGAATATTACTTACAATTATCGTTGAACCAATCTCTGATGGTATTTGGAAAAACCAAATAGGATGAAATGGGGCAGTTCAGTTTCACTGCTGCACTTTCACTTGTCTGGCCCAATTTGGGATAGGGAAGGAGGAGGGGTGGCAGAACTGGTAGAGGGATCATCTCCTATTGGGGATCTGGAGGTACACTGCAACTGAGGGAGTGTGTAGAGGTGAAATTTCCATATAGGATCCTAACGGGTTACCTAAACAAGAGGAGACTAGGAACCATAATATTGATAAGGCAGAGAAGCAGGACCAGAAAATAGTACAGACAAGCAAGAGGAAGACCTGGGAAAACATCTGAGATTGGGCTCTGAGAGATGTGTGGGTGCACCATCTACTGTTAAAGATTGGCAACCGAATGGGCATTGGTGATCATTTTGCAACTTATCCCACATCACACCTATAACATTCTTTAAGAATAAAATGACTCCAAAGCATCGCCTAAAAAATGTTATGGCAAATTAGGGAGTATGGTAAAGTAACTGATTACAAAAAAAGTTTGCAGAAGTCAATAGCATTCATTTGAATACACAATTCAAAAATTCAAATAAATAATTAGAAGATATGTTTTAAAAGAGCTAATTCACAATAGCAACAAAAATTATAAATCTAATTTAAAAAAAGTTTCAATACTTGTGTTCCAGTTTGCTAACACTGCCATTGTGCAAAATACCAGAAATGGATTAGCTTCTATAAAGGGGGTTTATTTGGTTACAAAGTTAGTCTTAAGGCCATGAAAGTGTCCTAGCTAAAGCGTCAACAATAGGTACCTTCACAGAAGAATGGCCAATGGTATCTGGAACACCTGTGTTGTCTGGGATGGCACATGGCTGGCATCTTCTTCCTGTGCTCTCAGGTTGCGTTTCAAAATGGATTTCTCCCAGGACATTTCTCTCTAGGCATCTGGGGGTATTCTCTTAGTTTCTCCCAGGCAAATTCTGGAGTAGCAAAAGTCTACTTTCAATGACCATCTTCAAAATGTCTCTCTTGGTTGCAGTGCACTAAGTTTCCTCTGTTTGTCAGCTCCTTTATATGGCTCCAGTGATTTAATCAAAACTCACCCTGAATGGGTGGGGTAACACCTCCATGGAAATCATCCAATCAGCTTTCCCACAGTTGATTGAGTCACATCTCCATGGAAACACTTAATCAATAGGTTCCAACCTAATCAATACTAACGCATCTGCCCTCACAAGATTGCATCAAAGAACATGGTGTTTTGGGGGACATAATGCATCCAAACAGGCAAGTTGTTTGAAGAAAACTTCACTAAAGGAAAAAAAACAGAATAAATGAAGAAAGATACCATACTTCTAGTTAAGAAAACACAATATTTTAAAACTATAATTTCCCTCATGTTAGTCTGTAACTTAAATATAATTTCTACTCAAATCTAACAGAATATTTTTCAGACCTGACAAACTCTAACTTCATCTGAAAGACAAAATGTTGAAAATAGCCACAAAATAACTCAAAAAGAACAATGAGTAGGATTTATCCTACTTTAAATTAATTAGAACACCTTGATATTTGTATGGTAATAAATAGATACATGAAACAAAATACAGAGTTCAGAAATTGACCAGTTATATTTAGAAATTTAATAGATGAAAAAATGGCATGTGAACTCAACTGAGAAATGATTCAAAAATCGTCTTAAAATAGGATATATATTTGGGAAACATACTCAGATTTTTTTGTATGATTTCACTGATATGAAATAATTAGAATAAGCAAACTCATAAAGTCAAAATACAGAATATAGGTTACAAGGGGACAGGATGGGGATAGGATATGGGAAGTTAAGGCTTAAAATACACGGGGTTCCTATTTGAAATGATGGAAATGTTTTGGTAATGGATAGTGGTGATGTTAGCACAACATTGTGAATGTAATTAACAGTGCTGAAATATATATCTGAATATGGTTAAAAGGGGAAACGTTAGGTCCTGTGTATGGTAACAGAATAAAATTTAAAAAAAAAATTCCATGGCACTGCAGTACACAGTGAGCTCTAAATTAAACAATGGACTGTAGTTAATAGCACAATTATTAAAATATGTCTTCATCAATGGTAACAAATGCACCACACCAATGCAAGGTGTTAATAATAGGGTGGTATATGGTAATTCTGTATTTTATGCTGTACTTCATGTTTTGTAAATCCACAACTTCTTTAATGAAGATAGATAGATGATAGATAGATAGATGATAGATACAGAGAGATAGATAGATAGATAGAATAATAAAAACAACATATTATCTGAAAAAAAATTAAAAATAAAAAACAAACACACACCCAAACACAAAAACCAGACTGTATATTTGGGAAAAATAGTCATATTCTTACCATTTATTAAAGTAATATCTAACAAAAATTAAACATAAGATACTATTTTTAAAGGATTTTTTAAAATATTGTAGTTCCCTCCTAAGTAAGACATATCACCTATGGTCAGACAGAAAAAGAATGAGAAATTTGTGTACATAAATACTTACTTCTGTACAGTAAAAGAAACCATAAAACAAGTTAGAAGGTGAACTACAGACAATAACACAAAATATACAACTCAAACAACTGGAAAAAAAAATAGGCAAGTTTCTGAAAATCCATATGAAAAAGTTAAGCAACCAAGCAGAAAAGAAGTGCACTAAGTTTGTGAAAAAGTGATATACAGAATTATAAATGATAAATAAGCATTTGAAAAGATGATATCCTTACTAATGATCAGGGAAATTAAAGGAAAATAACCAATTTTATCAATTTTTGGCCCCATGATTAGTAGAAATTAAATTGATTACAAATAGCCAATTTTGGTTAGGGTATTGGTAAAGAAAAAGCTCAGACCATTGGTAGAATTTTAAATTAGACCCCTCTCTTTTGAGTGGTAACTTGGCAGTCCATATTAAAAGTTTAAATTTTACTTAAGTTCTACTTCTAGGAATCTACCCTGCAGAAATACTGTGTATCTATATGAAGACCTTTGCTGTGTTATTTGAAATGATAAATATTGTGAGACTACTCCATTATCCAACAATAGGTGAAGTCCATTATGGTATCTTCATCTTATTGAATGTTACAAAACCATTTTTAAATGAGGTAAGTTTACATGTTCTTACGTGCCAACATGGCCATGATAAATTGTTATATGAGATTGAAAATGTAAATTATGATTACATTTTGTTTTTAAAATACCTAGAAACTACTGTGTGTGTGCGTGTGTGTGCATGTATGTGTCTGTGTGTCAATCAAAGCAGGAATAAAAAATCAAATAATTAATTAGAAAAATAAACACCAACAATGTGGCTCTCAGCCCCAGTGCCTGGCATAATTTAATATATTTTAGTCATTGAGCCTATTTTTCAAATTAAATCTTACAAAAGTTCAAGAAGGAAAAGAGAAAAAAAATGGCAGTGCTTCTGTTACTGAAGCCAACACTGTGCTCCCCACAACAGCCCTGAAGCTGCTTTAAAGAACCCCTGACGCTCCTTGGAAGAGGGTTGAAAACCAAGACGCTGGTGTTGGTGTGCACTAGCAAATCCTTTACCCCAGCCTCCTTTACCACGGCTCCCAGAAAATACTCACCTCAATGAAACGGCCTTGCATACATTCATCTTGAGAGAGAAAGGCATGAGCCGTGTGAAGTGATTCTGTCCACCTCTCCATTTAGGTTCCAGGGCCCTACACAGGCAAGGACGAAGGTAAAAATGCTGTTGTTTCTTCAGTCTTGTTTCCCAAATGCTCTCATCGTGTAAATATCTTTCCAGGATGAATATTTCTAGTATTTAAAAATCCATTCTTTTTAAATGAAACTCCAGGAGCTTGCTCCAATGCTGGAGAAAAATCTGTCTGGGTTGGATTTACTGAAAGATGAAAATGTCAGTTTTCATCTAGCTTGGTCTTGGGAAATTTTCAAGAGTAAATTTGAGAATACAAATGTTTGTCTTCCCCACTGATTTGGGAATCTACCTAATTCCCACATAACAAGCACTCCCAACTATACCAGAGGTGGGCGTTTAAATACATTGAGGATCCAGGTGGAGAGTTAATTTGAACTAAATATGGAGCAACAGCCTTCAGGGGATAGCATTTTTATCAGAGCAGAGACTCAAGGCTTGGTCATCAATAGAATAGAACATTTGGCAGAGACAAAAAGACATGCCTCCCCACCCCCTGCCTGGCCCCAGGCACAAGACTGTTATTCAGGGATGGTGTTTATTAAGGCCTGACCTGGCAAAGCAGGCTCATTCTTGGCAGTTCCAAAGTAATGAGCAGACTATGCTATGCAGTTAAGGACTTAAATATATGACGGTGTTTCTCAATCAGGGACAATTTCCCTCCCAGGGGACATGCAGCAGTCTGAAGACATTTTGATTGTCACAGCTTGCGAATGCTATTAGCGTCTAGGGGGTAGAAGCCAGGCAAGCTGCTAAACATCCTGCAATGCACAGGAGAGCCCCCACAACAAAGAATTATGTGGCCCCAAACAATGCTGCTTTTGAGAAACCCTGATATAGGGAATAAGAATCTCAGTTTTAGGGACTAAGACAAAATCGGGGAGTAGGAGTTAATCACAGGAACAAGGCAGAAATGTGAAACTGAAGCCAGACTAATACAAGTTGAGTTGGAACTGAGTCACCTGAGCTATCAAACTAGGTTCTTTCATTTCCTCCTGATTACGGACAGTGTAGGTCTTAGGACCTCCAGTGAAAGGAACTCTAGTGGGCTGACTCCTGTTCTGCCACTCACCAGCCAATGGACCATGGGCAATTCAATCTCTACACCTCGATTTCCTTTCCTGTAAAACAGGACTAATAATAGCACCAGTACCTAGAATTGTTATGAGAATAAAATAGAATAGTGCATGATACGTGCTTCTAACACTGTGCCTGGCTCAAATTACATGGTTGATAATTGACAGTTACAGATGGGGGTCAAGTGTCTCCACTTGGAAGCAATTATTTTACATGTGAGAAGAGGAAAAAGAAGAAAAGCAGGGTAACACTGGTTCAATCCCCCCAAAACCTATCTAGCAGAGGGTTTCAGGAAAAAAATTAAATCAGGAATTATATTTACTTATAGCCAGAGTTTTATCAAAGTGACAGAAAACTAAAGAACAAGAACACCAGAAAGAAATTTCTCTGATACATGAGGCCCTTGTTTAAACTATTCTTAAACAACTATCATAAGACTAAACCACCCCCTCTTTCCTGGGGTAGCTAATTGCAGTACTCTGTTCTCAGCCTGTGTTCTGAAAAATTGGGGGCCTGATATTTCCCCACTTACTAAATCAAAGATATTCTGGAATATAGTCAATCCCTTTTCTTTCCAAGACATTAAAATACAATGCTGGACTCTGTGCTCGAGCATCTAGCACAGATGAATTAAGGACTCTAACCAAAAATGAACCGCTTGTCCTGTTATAATGCATGATTAATTTTCTGGAATTTATATAATGAGAAACAAAAAAGAAAACAAATGAGAGGAAATGGAAAGTCATTATAGTGTACATTTGTTTCTAAAAGTACCTTGGCTGGGGTTTCCAACCCCCTGCCGTCTCCCCAGACAGACCAAAGGAAACCACCAACATATGCTGCAAGCTCATCATCATACAGATGCCAGGAGAAAAAAAATCACATCAAGTCCTGGCACCCTGGATCCCATCTGAGTAAGGAGACTGAGCAAATTGCTAAAGGGTCCATCCTACAACATCTCTGGCCTCTGAAGCTCCCCTTAGACGTAGACCCCAAAGACCACATTTAGAAGGCTCCCAACTAGTGTCCCATGAATTCAAGAAAATGAATATTGCCAATCACCAAAGCTGAAAATGTTTACATATTAGAGTAGATGTGTGCAGTGTCATTTTGGAAAGATATATTAGGTCACCCAACTGGCATTTAAGATATACCCATCGTACTTAAGATATAAAATATGATGATTTATGATCCAAGGCACCATGGGCAATATCCATGCACATGGTGACTTTACAAGCTTGGTTGGTTAAAGTGTCCAGTCTGCCTACCTTGGGTGGGAGAAAGACAACAGGGTTCTTGAACTACTAATGGTTTTCCAGGAAAAAAGGAAATGTGCATAATGTTGGATGACAATCTTTGATAATAATAACAAATAACATTTGTAGCATTTACCAATTTTACCACATTTCCATATAGATCATCTTACTGGAGCTCAGTATATCCGTTTTACAAATTTCAGAAACTGAGGCTCAGAGAAGTTATGTGACTTACCCAAGGTCCCACAACTAGACAGTATTGAAGAAGGGACTCACACCCAGGTCCAACTGATGTTGCCACCCATGCTTGTGATCCCAACTATACGTCAGTCATGCTGTTTTCAGCGTCTTCTCTTCCAGGCAGGAAATAAAGAGGAAGAGAGAGAAAGAGACTGTCTCCCCTGAGCAGCTGCCTGCTAACTCTTTCTACTGTACCATCAGGAAAAGGAAACTTCCCAGTTTCGCACACTTCGTCATCACCATGAAGGGACTTCACGATGTGAACAGTCATCTCCTTCCTAAATATTCTCCCTACTTTCATTTGCACAGGAAATGCTGTTTTCTGAGGATTATCATCACTATGTCATATCTAGTTCAAAGTTTTGCAGTTCAAAATTAAATGATGTGATCCCTTATTAGTCTTCCTCTTCTTGAGGACAGAAAATTTTTAATTGTATCAGTATAGCTATTTTGAAAAATAACTCTAATGTTATCCAGCACATATGTGACAGAATTCAACTCTTGGGAAAAATCTGTTTGTGTCTGTATGTTGTAGGTAGGTATGCATGTGTGTGTGTGTGTGTGTGAGAGAGTGTGTGTAAAGAGAGTCAGTTCAAGCTGTTTTCAAGATGCATAAAGACTTCAGAATATAAATACGAATTCCCAAGTTCAAAGTGAAAAACAACTTGTTTTTAATCAGAGTAGTAAGGACAAACCTCTGACATTCCAAATACAACAGATAATTGTTTAAGAATTTACCATTGCAGTGTATATTTATTTAGAATAATTTTTCTTTATTGAAGTTATGTTTAAATCTCTGAAGTATGTTCTACATTTCCTTTGGTTCTAAATTACGAAATAAATATTCGCAATTGCAGGCAATAACAGAACTGCATATTGTAATTGTTAGGGGTAATGACAAATGCATAATCTTTGACATAATAATAACTTTTTAACTTCTTTGGTAACTCTCATGTCCTAAACATTTTATAAACATTAGCTAATTTGATGCTAAAAAAAAGTCCTCACAAATCATACATACATGTAAATTCCTCATGCCCTATTGACACTTCATATACTTTCCATTAACTGATTAACTTCTATTTAAATAACTTGAAAAACAACTGAGAAATCATCCAGTGTGAAATTAAAATCTGGAGATGATTTTCATGCCTCTGGGAAGACACCTTTGTTTATTATTCTCTGCTTAAATTGCCTCTATTATTCAGGGAGTATACTGTCCAGCCCCCTCCTTCATGCTTCTCGTTGTTTGGGCTTATGTTATTTAAAAGAATCATTAGCCTTCAACATCAAAACTGAAAGGCAAGTTGCCATAGCTACATGAGACATAAGCTGCCTATCCAACTACTTCCAAGCCCACAGCATCCTTCAATGAGCCATGTTTGCTTCAATAGGTTAAGAGGAATTAGAGATCTTAGTAACATATTTTGATAAGTTAGAATGCCTCTTCTACATCTTTCCTTTTCTGTTTGTATAGGTCTAATAACAAATATTTATTAAGCACTTATTATCTACCAAGTAATGTGCCAAGGGCTTTGTGTATATTAGCTCATTAATAATTATAAAACTGTGCCTGGTGGGTATTATTATCTTTATCATTGTTATGATAGCATCATCATCATTAATATTCTCATTTTATGAATAAAGAACTTGAGGCTCAAGGATGTTAAATAATTTGCAAAAGATGAGACAGAATCAAGAGTAAAAGCTAGGCTCCTCTGATCACTAAGCCACTACCTCAGTGGTTCTCAAACTTTGGTGGGCATCATAATCACTGACTAAGACACAGATTGCTGGCCCCACCCCACAGTTTCTGATTTAATAGGCCTAGGAGAGTTCCAGGAATTAGCATTTCCAGTGATTTCCCAGGTGAAACTGAGGCTACTGGCCCAGGGACCACACTTTGAGAACCACTGCAATACACCGCCCCTCCTCTCATAGAGGGCCCTATGAAATGACTAATTTGAAATGGGAATGTTTGCTTATTTTAGTGAATATTGGCCAGTCTTTCTGGGGAAAAAAAAAAAAAAAACAACAAACAAAAAACAGGTGTTGATAATCCCAGCCAACATGTTTCATCACAAAAAATACCTGTCCTGTATAAGATGTTTTCTCAGAGAAACTCCTGCCCTCATTTATCAAATCCATGGGGGAGACACTCCCCCAAATTCATGTCATCCCTATTCTTTTCTCTGAGAAGTGTCTGACCACTTCTTTATCCTTCTGAGGACAAGAATATCACTTTTGTGTTCATTTTATGACTTCCATCCTTGTACCTCCTCAGTCTATGTCTGCCTTTCATGTGTTTAGGTTGCAGAATTGTGCACAAAACCAACAACAGCAAGCATGCTGCTGCCACCCCCACATACATCTGCAGGGGCTTTTTTTTTACCCTGTCAGTTAACATGAGCTGGCTCTTCGTGCCATAGGTTTGAGAAGTGAGCTTGTGATTTATGCTATGGTAAATTTGCTTATTCTAAAAACTATGCCAAGTCTAAGCTTGGAACAAGATTTTATGGGCCAAGTAGTAAACCCTGTAAAGTCAGGGTTTAAAATGGAAAATGTTATTCAGACTAATTATGGGCCATGCAATTGGGCATAGCTATAGCAAGCTTTGTTTAAAATGTTACCCCAAATGAGGCCATCAGAAGAACACATGTGCTACAGACACAGCTCAAATCCTTCGTCAGTAAGTACAGGAAGTGACGGTGGCAGAGGGGTGTGACTGCCACTGACATCCCTGTGGCAACTTCCTCATTAGACAACCATGTAGTAAGCCTTCTCAAGCTCCAGACTATGGACAAAGGATAATGGCCTTTAATTCTTAAAGGGGGTTGGGAGGAGGGGTGGAGAAGAACAAAATAAATAACTCTTAAGTCAGGGAAAAGGATATCTAGTGGAAAATCTTTTCAAAATCCTTTCCTTTTTTCATTTTATTACAGCAAATCAAAACCCATATCGAGCAAAAATAACCTTGTTATGAACTCAAGAACTGAAAATATTTGATTTCTGGGATGCAAACAAATTAAGTGTATTAAAACTGTTTACTATAATGGCTACAATTGATATAATTGTAATGATAGGCTATTATTTTGGTTCAACTTCATTTTGGTTGAAATAATAGCTTCATGAACAAATCCTAAAGTCCAAGATGACTGACTGCTTTATACTCTAGGAGATGAAATGAGTTCTAAATTTGGAATGTTATTTCTTTGCTTAAAATGTGCTGGTGGGTCTTTGCTGATAATTCTTGGTATTCATAGCAAATCTGTCTACTTTTCCGAGTAAGCTTATTTTCATCTTATGGCATTATCAAAGGCCTGCACTGAACAAAGGGAGAGTAAAGCTGCGTTTAAAAAATGACTTAAGGGCCAAGGCAAAATCATGATGTTCAAGGCAAACTATTTAAAGAGACACAAAGTTTTAAGGCCTTTAAATCAATTGACAGGCATGTATTAGCCAATTTTGTTCATTTCTTCCTGCATCCATTTTTTAAAAAAGAATTAGTGCAACCTCAATCTTCATTTTCTCATTGCACACCCTTATAACAGAAAAGAATACATTCTAAAAGAAAATGAAATTGACATGTACTTGGAAAAATTGAAATCAAAGTCAAAACATTCTACTTCAGTATATAATAATATACACTTAATAGGTACAAAAACTGCAACTCGAAAGACAGCACAATCTAGCATCGAAACATTCAAGGTTCAAATAAGAACTCATATTTGGTAGTAATAAGATATTTAGCATTTGGCTAGAGCCCTAACTTTGAAATTTGAAAAACTTAATTCTAATCTCATTAATTTTGTTAAGGCAAATCACTTAAGCTCTCTTTTTGGGGAGAAGGGAATCTCTGTTTTCATTACATATATAAAGGCATTTGATAATATAAAGGGAAGCACTATCAAAATGCAGGAAGACTCTTATGCCATAGAATTGTCATTAAATCAGCCTTATAACTGAGAGCACTAGGTATGCCACAAATCTATTCATTTTTTTTCAACAAATATGTTTGATCACTACTAGGTGCCAGGCACTATGCAAGATAAATAAGACACAATTCCTGCCCTAAAGAAATGTAAAGTCTGGTAAATTTGAAGTACCCAAATCGGAGTAATGAAGCATTGTAACAGCTATGATAGAAATTGGTACAGTAAGAGGATAGTTAGTTCTTCCAGATGACTGACAAGAAGGGTGAGGAAATGCTTCAGGAATTTTTAACTTCACAAAAAGGTGATCCTTGAGCTAAGCCTGGTGTTCATCAGGTGAGCATGAATGGGATTGGTTGAAGGAGGTGAGAGGGAGAGGAGTTAATGGGGAGTATAAGCAAAGCAGAAAGAATGAACTGGCATGATACGTTCCATTAATTATAAACAGTTCAGTGCAACTACAACATGATATACAAGAAAGGACACAGCAAGAAATGATTCAGGGCCAGATTGTAAAAAGTCTTTGGCAAGGATTTTGGTCTTTATCTTAAGAACACTGAGTAGTCATTGAAAAGCTTTAAGAAAGGGAAATACATGATCCTGAGTTTTAGAAAGATTCCCCCAACATCTTTCTGAGAGTGGGTTGGTGAGTTCAAGCCGAGGGGCAGGGAGGCCAGTTAGGAAGATGTTGGAACAATCTGGGTTGGAGGTAACAAGATGTTCCCAAGATCTGAATTAGGGCAATAGCAGGAGAATGGGGACTGGAAGAAGGTAGGAATAACTGACTTTGATGCTTGCTTGGCTGAAAGAATGAAGAGTAAGGAAAGAAAGGGTTCATAAATGACTCCCAGTTCCCAGGAGGATAGCGGTCTGTTTCCTAAGATGGGGAATTCAGGAGAACAAGTTTTGGAGTAAAATTGTAGTGGGTTTAGGTTTGGCCATTTTGAGTTTGAGTAAACTGTGGAACATACTGGTGAATATTTTAGCTGGCTGAGACGGTATCAGCACCTCTAGGCTACATGCTACATCAAATATTAGAATATAATCATTCACAATTAAGATGTCAGGGCACAGCTGGTTGGTCCACCCCACTACAACCAAAGCTTCTTCTATGTTAGTATCTAAAGAAGACGGAGAGCTGAGTAGTCTGAAGCTGAGGAGTAAGGTGGTCTCACTCAAGTTGAGGCAAAGCAGAACAGAAAATATAACAGAAATATTGCAAGAACACTCCACCACTCCTATATTCCTGCCCTGCCTGATGTAACCTCTTATTTAGTGTTACTTGAAGGTCAAGGTCATCTTATACCAAGGGACTAGACCTTGGCCTAGATCCTGGTTAACCCAGATTGCTTCAGTTTTGGTTCCAATCGATGGAAACTTGACTCATCTTACCCATCCACCTACATTTCAGATGTTATACCTGCCTTCTTATATGTGATTGTCCCTAATCCTCTAGATAAAACATCTGAATTCCCTGGGCTCTAGCTGAGTAATTTGGCTTTCCAGACCAGTCATCTGCCTAGCAAATCCCTTACTCAAGCACCATCCACAAATTCAATATAAATAGCATATTTTATCATTTAAAATACTTGTTAAATGGCAATATCAAAAGGTAATTGTCCTCAGTCTATAAAACAGTAAGCTCATTCTGCTATCGTCCATTAGAAATTTGTAGACAGATCTAGGACACACAGACAAATGAAACAGCATTGACCAAACACATTCATTACATGTGTACAATAAAAATTGCTAAGGAGACCACCTATTTCCAAAGACCACCTTCTGAAATAGCTAAGAGCTCTGAGTATGCCATTTATTTCCCATTTGAGTAATGCATTTTGAACCTGCCTTAAGAGACCACCTGCCTAACATAAATGCAGGCACTTTCTCCAGTGCATTACACTATTAAAAATTTTTTTAAGAAAAGGAGTTACACAAAATGCATTGCCTAATCAGCTTCACATATGCCTGTCTCCATAAGCAATGAAACCACCCCACATGAGGTTTTAAGCTTCCCTGCTGAGTTCTCAGACCCCTAAGTACTGAGACAATAGGCTTCCAATTGTTCCATGAACTGAACTGATGCCCAGCAGTGGCCTTTCTTAGGGTCAACGGCTCGTGAAGAGCCATGGCCAAACTTGCTGCATGTTTTCTGAGATCAACCATAGGGATCCCACTCCACACATGATCACTCTAGAAAATCCTAGGGTTGCTTTGGGATTTTGAGAGGCAACTACATTAACACTAGCATAATTATAAGTTATGAGGTCCTAAAAGAATCATTTCACATGTGTTAGAGGCATAACCTTTAGAAAGCACTGCAATGGAAGACCACCTGCCAGAAAGACCACTTCATTTCAGAACCTGGGGTGGTCTCCATATACAGATTTCATGGTTTTACATTATGAGCAACAAAATGTTAAATACACTGTGCCAGGTGGTAAGTGAAGAGTGAGCATGTTGAGTAAAAGTAGTCAGGAAGAAAATTACCGCCTTTCCCCTAATTATTCAGGGAAATAAAAACGTCAAGCAAGGTACAGCCAGCAAACAAGAGTAGTAAAGAAGCCTACTGACCGTCAGAAATCAGAAAGGCCCACAGGGGCTGAATTAGAAAAAGAGGTGCAATTACCAGAACGACAAACAAGGCAGGCCTTCTGCAAGTGGGAGCTACTTAGTGGAGAGCCCAGCTCCATGTGAGAAGGACCACTGTTCATAACCCTTCTGGCAATTCTCTCTTGGCACTGGTGGCCAAAGGAATGCCACAGAAATGCACAGGAAAATGCTTACCAGACTGTAACCTTCAAAGGCAAAGATAACTATGACTACAGCTACTTAAACACAACCATAACCATTATAAGTAAATGTAAATTTATAATGGGCAAATGGGGGTGGGGGGTGTATGCTGATGGTCCTCTTGAATATAGAAGGTACACACCCATTTAAGAAAAAAAAACTTCAGTATGTCTTTAATAAAGCGTCTTTTCCCAGTTTCTTTCTCCAGTTAGCAGAGGCTACATGAAGTCTTCATCAAAGGAAAAAAGGAAGCCGTTTCTTCCAGACTGCCGGCATACAGGGAGCAGAATTATCCACTGCAGGTTGCTGGAAGGTTTATTTATCATTGCTCCTTTATGCATTACTGCGTGTGGAGTCCGTAATAAACATATGGTAGAAAACGTTTCATCATGGCTGAGATGTCATACTAACTTGGCCCAACACATTAGGTTTTATAGCAGATCTTTGCACGTTGTTAACAAATACTGTGGAAAGGCAGGAAACCTGCTTTTAAACAGCTGCAAGAACTCACTGACTTCTAATATCTCATCCTAAAAAAAGGATAATGGTTAACGAGATCCAATCTGAGCACTTTCTGGAAACCTAATTCTGTGGTTATGGGCCCTAATAAAGATATATTAGCACCTAGCTGATACACCCTCTAAATTTTACTTTCAATAGTTGAAAACGTGCATCTTACTTTCAGCCTCGGACCAGGTGGCTTATTTTGGTAAATTGATGGTTTTAAAGAGTTTTAAAACACACCATAACCTTTATTTGTTTTATTTGGGATGTCCTTTGTTCAGCATTAATTGGCTAATAAAAATCAATCTTTTGAATTCACTTTTTAAAAATGGTCCTATTTTCTAAAAGAAATGAGAAGTCACTGTTAAATGCTTACAGCATAGTGTCCTGTAGAAATCAGATATTCTTACTTTTGTCTTCTCCAAAATCAGTGACTAAAAAAATATATATATATACATCTTGGTGACAGAAGCACCAAATGTTAAAAGGCATATCATACGGTAAAACAAGGATGCTGACATTACCAGTTCATGTATCTGAACATTACGCAATTTCCTTCTTGGGAAATAGTGTTTTGGCTTTTTCTAAATCCTAGGACACATGAAACAAATTTCAGAGTCTATAAAACTTTAGCTCAAGTTTAGTGTTCTCTTATCAGGGATGAGAAAGCCAAGGTCCAGCTAGATTAAATGCCTTGTCTAAAATCAAACTAATACATATTGTGTTTACCATGTGCAAGGTATTATGCTACATACTTCACATGGAATATCTCATATGTGCCACAAAACAGCACTATGAAAACGTGTAATTACCATTCTGTAATGCAGCTTTTTATTGCCACAAACTTAGCAGCATAAAACAACACAAATTCATTCTCATAGTTTTCATGGGCCAGGAAACCAGAATGTTTTAGCTGGAGTCTCTGTTTAAGGTCTCACAGGTTGAAATCAAAGTGTCAGCTGGCTGCGTCCTCATCTGGAGGCTTGACTAGGGAAAGGTAGGCTTCCGGGCTTGTAGGATGGAGGCTCCCATTTTCATGCTCGCTGGTTTCACATTAAATAGACATGGAATTTTTGAAGGCCTGAATTTTGTTTTCATTTTCTTAAAATAGCTCACACAACTCTAAGTTGGAGTGTGTATCTGTGAGTGTACTTGTGTGAGTCTGCTTTCTTTTTAAACATCCACTTCTCATCAATAAAACACTTATATTTCCTGTCAGCACTGCTATTATTTAGGTGCATATATTCATTTACAATATAGGAAGTTATCTGCCCTACTATTTAGTAAACACCCAATTCCACATTGCTCTGAAGAACTCTATAAGATAGAGCTGAGGATATATAGGTCATACATGAAATAAACTGATAGAGTTCATCAACAAGAGATGTACCCTACAAGAAATACTAAAGGAGTTCTGAAGGATGAAAGGAAAAGACAGGAGAGAGAAATTTGGAGGAGAGTGTAGAAATGAAGATTATCAGTAAGGGGAGCTAAAAGGGTAAAAAGAACACAGAAATAAGAAACAGCATATAAAAATGAAAGGATAAAATGGTTGAAGTAAATACTATGTTTACAGTAATATCATTGACTGTTACTGGATTAAACTCCCCAATCAAAAGACACAGATTGACAGACTGGATAGAAAAGTATGATCCATCTTTATGCTTCTATAAGAGATGTACCTTAAACCCAAGGACATAAATGGTTTGAAAGTGAAAGGTTAGAAAGATATTCCACTGTAACAACCAAAAAGAGCTGGGGTAGCTATACTAATATTGGACAAAATAGACTTTAAATGCAAAACTGTTACAAGAGAGAAAGAAGGACAGCATATATAAACTAAAGGGAGCAATACACCAAGAAGAAATAACAATCATAAATATTTATGCACCTAACCAGGATACCACAAAATGCATGAGGAAAACACTGGCAAAACTGAAGGGAGAAATAGATGTCTCTACAATAAAAGTTGAAGACTTCAATACACCACTGTCATCAATAGATAGAATACCTAGACAGAGGATCGATAAGAAACAGAGAACTTGAATAATGTGATAAATGAACTAAGCTTACAGACATTTTCATGTAGCCTGTATGCAGGGTATACATTCTTCTCAATTACTCATGGATTAGTCTCCAAGATAGACCACATACTGGGTCACAAAACAAATCTTAATAAATTTAAAGATTGAAATTATACGAAGCACTTTCTCTGATCAGAATGGAATGAAGCCGGAAATCAATAACAGGAAAAGAAATGGAAAATTCACAAATAATTGGAGGATAAACAACACACTCTCAAACAGACAGTGGCTTAAAGAAGAACTTACAAGAGAAATCAGTAAATGTCTCAAGATGAATGAAAACAAGAACACAACATATCAAAACTTATAGAATGCAGTGAAGGCAGTGCCAAGAGGGAGATTTATTGCTTTAAATGCATACATTAAAAAGAAGAAAGAGCTAAAATCAAAGAACTACCTGCAGACCTAAAGAAACTAGAAAAACAAGAGCAAACGAATCCAAAATCAAGCAGAAGCAAAGAAAATAACAAAGATTAGAGCAGAAATAAATGAAATTGAGAGTTTTAAAAAAGTGAGAAAATCAACAAAACAAAAAGTTGGTTCTTTGAGAAGATCAATAAAATTGACAAACACTTAGCTAGACTGACAAAGAAAAAATCAGAACACAAATTAATAAAAAATGAGAGGGGGGAAATTTCTGACTCCACATATATAAAAATGATCATAAGAGGATACTATGAACAGATGTATGCCAATAAATTAGAAAACTGAGATGAAATGGAAAAATTCCTGGAAACATACAAACCACTATGCTGACTCTGGAAGAAAGAGAAGACCTCAACAGACCAATTATAAGCAACAAGATTGAATCAGTCATCAGAAACCTCCCAGAAAGAAAAGCCCAGGACCAGATGTCTTCACAGGTGAATTCTACCCATCATTCCAAGAAGAATTAATACCAATCTTGTTCAAACTCTTCCAAAAAACTAAAGAAGAGGGAACACAACCTAACTCATTCTATTAAGCCAACATCACCCTAATACTAAAGCCAGATAAGGATACTATGAGAAAAGAAAATTAAAAACAAATTTCTCTAATGAATACAGAAACAAAAATCCTCAACAAAATTCTTGCAAATCAAATCCAACAGTACCTTAGAATAATTATATACCATGATCAAGTGGGTTTTATCCCAGGTGTGCAAGGATGGTTCAACACAAGAAAGTCAATTAAAGTCATACACCACATTTAACAAATCAAAGGGAAAAACCACATGATCAACTCAACCGACACAGAAAAGGCATTGACAAAATCCATTCTTGATAAAACCACTTTGAAAGATAGGAATTGAAGGAAACTTCCTCAACATGATAAAGGGCATATATGAAAAACCCACAGCTAACGTTGTACTCAATGGTGAAAGACTCAAAGCTTTCCCTCTAAGATCTGGAATGAGTCAAGGATGCCAACTGTCACAACTGTTATTCAATATTGTGCTAGAAGAGTTAGCTAGGATAGAGGAGAGGAGAGGGGAGGGGAGGGGAGGGGAGGGGAGGCATCCAAATTTGAAAGGAAGAAGTAAAACTTTCACTATTTGCAAATGACATGATCCGATATATAGAAAGTCCAAAAAAATCTACAACAAAGCTACTAGAGCTAATTAACAAGTTCAACAAAGTAATGGAATACAAGGTCAACATGCAAAAATCAGTATTGTTACTATACATTAGTGATGAGCCACCTAAGGGGGAAATCAAGAAAAAAAACTCTATTTACAATAGCATCTAAAAGAATCAAATGCCTAGTAATAAATTTAACCAAGGATGTAAAGGACCAAGACCTGTACTCAGAAAACTATAAAACTTTACTAAAAGAAATCAGAGAAGACCTAAATAAATAGGACATTCTGTGTGCATGGATTGGAAGACTAAATATCATTTAGATGTCAGTTCTGCCCAAATTGATTTACAGATTCAACAAAATCCCAATCAAAATTCCAACGGCCTACTTTGCAGAAATGGAAAAGCCAATTATCAAATTTATTTGAAAGGGTAAGGGGCCCAAATAGCCAAAAACATCTTGAAAAAGAAGAATGAAGTTGGAGAACTCACATTTCCTGACTTTAAAGCATATTACAAAGCTACAGTGGTCAAAACAGCATGGTACTGGCATAAAGATAGATATATTCATCAATGGAATTGAATTGAGAGTCCAGAAATAGACCCTCACATCTCTGGTCAATTGAATTTGACAAGGCTTCCAAGTCCACTCAACTGGGAGAATTGGATATATGTATCAAAAAGAATGAAAGAGGGCCCCTATCTCACACCTTACACAAAAATTAACTCAAAATGATTCAAAGATCTAAAGTTAAGAGCCAGGACCATAAAACTCCTAGAAGAAAATGTGGGGAGGCATCTTCAGGATTTTGTGTCTGGCAATGGTTTCTTAGACTTTAAACCTAAAAAACAAGCAATGAAAGAAAAAATAGGTAAATGTGATCTCCTAAAAATTAAAAACGTTTATGCTTCTAAAGACTTTGTTAAGAAAATGAAAAGGCAGCCTACTCAATGGGAGAAAATATTTGGAAACCACATATCTGGTAAGGGTTTTATATCCAGAATATATAAAGGCATCCTACAACTGAATAATAAGATGAACAATCCAATAATTAAATGGGCAAAAGACATGAATAGACATTTCTCCAAACTAAAAGCACATGAAAACATGCTAAACATCACTATTAGGGACATGCAAATCAAAACCTCAAAGAGATATCGTTTCACACCTACTAGAATGTCCAATATTAAATGAACAGAAAATTGCAAGTGTTGGAGAGGATGTGAAAAAATAGGAATACTCATTCACTGCTGGTGGGAATGTAAAATGGTGCGGCTGCTGTGGAAGACAATTTGGCGATTCTTCAGAAAGCTAAGTACAGAATTGCCATATAATCCAGCAATCCAGCTACTAGGTATATACTCAGAAGAATTGAAAGCAGTAACACAAACAGATATTTTCACACTGATGTTCATACCGGCATTATGCACAATTGCCCAAAGATGGAAGCAACACAACTGTCCCTCAACTGATGAATGGATAAACAAAATGTGGTATATACATATGATGGAATATTATGCAGGTGTAAGAAGGAATGAAGTCCTAAAGCATGTGACAACATGGTTGAACCTTGAGGACATTATGTTGAGTGAAACAAGCCAGACACAAAAGGACAAATAATATGTGATCTCACTGATATGAAATAATTATAATAAGCAAACTCATATAGTTAGAATATAGCATATAAGTTATCAGGAGATGGAATGAGGGTAGAGAAGAATGGGGAGTGATGCTTAATTTGTGCATAATTTTAAATTAGGTTGTAAAAGTTTGGAAATGCATAGAGGTGATGCTAGCACATCATTATGAGTGTAATTAACAGTGCTGAATTATGGAGTGAATGTGGTTGAAATGGTAGGTTTAGGGTCATTTCCTTTTCACTAGAAGGAAAACCAGAGGATAAGACATGCGACTGCATAACAAAGTGAACCCTTTTGTAGATGATGACTGTGGTAAATAGTACAAATATAAGAATGTTCTTTCATGAACTACAACAAATGTATGTCAGTATTACAAGGTGTTAATAATAGGGTGCTATATGGGAAATTATATACTTAATGCAAACTATGGACTATAGTTGACAGTAATATTTTACTATTCTGTCATCAGTTATAACAAAGATACCACAACAATGATAAGGGTCAATAATAGGGTGGGATAAGGGGCATGGAGTTTTTCTTTTTGAAGTAATGAAAATGTTCTAAAATTGATTGTGGTGATCAGTGCACAACTCTATGGCTGTACTGAGAGCCACTGATTGTACATGTTGGATTGATCGTATGATGTGTGAATGTATCTCAATAAAACTACCTAAAAATGAGAAATAAAAATTATTTTAAAGAAAAGAAAGTAACACAGTCATGACCACAGACTTTCAGTAAGTTCTCAACGCTAACCACAATCCTTTTATGTTCACATATTATTTTCCCATTCGCTGAGATTAATATTTTATACTCATGCCCCACACTCCCTGACCTCCTTCCATTGTTCACCACACTCCATCCACTCTTGTCTTCTTTCGGTTCCTTGAACTTCTCAAAATTATTTTTTCTTGTCTTTTATACTTATTATTCTGTTTATCCAGAATGCTCTTCCCCAAAATATTTACATGACTACTGGCCATAATAACCTGTCTCAAATGTTACCTTACTCAGAGAGAAGAGCTACCCTAACCACACTTGGTATAGGGGTCCCCTAAACATAACAGTCCACCCTACCCTATTTTATTGTCTTCAAAGCACTATCTGGAATTATGTCTACTTTTTTATAGTCTGCCCTTCTCCCACCAAAATGAGAGCTTCATGGGTGTTCTCGTTTGCTAATGCTGCCGGAATGCAAAACACCAGAGATGGATTGGCTTTTATAAAAGGGGGTTTATTTGGTTACACAATTACAGTCTTAAGGCCACAAAGTGTCCAACGTAACACATCAGCAATCAGGTACCTTCACTGCAGGATGGCCAATGGTGTCCAGAAAACCTCTGTTAGCTGGGAAGGCACGTGGCTGGCGTCTGTTCCAAAGTTCTGGTTTCAAAGTGGCTTTCTCCCAGGATGTTCCTCTCTAGGCTGCAATTCCTCAAGAATGTCACTCTTAGTTGCACTTGGGGTATTTGTCCTCTCTCAACTTCTCTGGAGCAAGGGTCTGCTTTCAATGGCTGTCTTCAAACTGCAGTTCCTCTCTCAGCTTCTGGGCATTCTTCAGAGTGTCCCTCTTGGCTCTAGCAAGCTGGCTCCTTCTGTCTGAGCTTATATAGTGCTCCAGTAATCAAGGCCCACGCTAATGGGTGGGGCCACACCTCCATGGAAATTATCACATCAGAGTTATCACCTACAGTTGGGTGGGGCACATCTCCAAGGAAACACTCAAAGAATTCCAATCTAATCAGCACTAAAATGTCTGCCCCATGAGATTGCATCCAAGAATATGGCTTTTTCTGGGGGGCATAATACATTCAAACTGGCACAATGGGAGTCAGACATTTTTCATCATTCTATCCCAAGAACCTAAAACAATTCCAGGTACATAGTAGGTGCTCAATAATATTTGTTGAATTTAATTTTGATATAAAAGAGAGACACTGTAGGATTCATATCAGAGCAATACATGTATTCACCTGTTATCCAATTTTATTTTTTTAAAACAGACTTTCTCTTATAATTTTTAATTATTTACAAACTAAAGAACTTCAATTAGCAAATTGTCAGTCTAAACCACTAATCATTTATGTCTCCTTAATATTCACAAATCTCCTAGAGCCACAATATATTGTTGACAGCAAAAACACTAATGAAGAATCTGAAACTAGACCTTAATTCATTATCATTAAAACCAAGTGTAAGTATGGTTGAAAGAGGAAGGCTAGGGGCAAGTATGATAATAAAAGGAAAGACAGATGATAAAATCCAGGACTATAAATCTTAGCAAAACCTATACTGAACAATGATGGTTATTAAATATACAAATATAAGAAAGTTTTAAGAGAGAGAACAAATTAATGTCACCATTGTAAGGTGTTGAAAATGGGATGGTAGATGGAAAAAATAAAATCAATGCAAACTAAGGTCTATAGTTAACACTAAAATTGTAATATTATTCCATTAATTATAACAAAGGCAGTAAACCAAAGTAAATGTCAATAAGAGGGGGATATAAGGGAAGGGTATGGGATTCTTGTCATTGTTGTGGTTGTTTCTCCTTTTTATCATTATTTTTTTATTGTAGATTTTTTTATTCTTTTTTCCTCTTCCTTATTTTTGGAAGAAATGGAAATGTTCTCATATAGATTGTGGTGATGAATGCATAAATCTGTGATTATACTGGAAGCCAATGATTGTTCACTTAGGATGGGTTGTATGGGGTGTGAATTAAACTGTCTAAAAAATAAACAGAGAGATACAAGTGCTGGAGAAGATGTGGAGAAAGATATATACCTATTCACTGTTGGTAAGGAGTTAGAATAGTGCTGCCCCTCTGGAGGGCAGTGTGGTGATCCCACAGGAGGCTAAGTATAGGGTTGTCATATGATTCTACAACCCTGTTATTAGGTATATATTTGGAAGAACTGAGAGCAGAGACGCGAATAGACATTTGCACATCGGTGTTTATGGCGGCAGTATTCACAATTTGCAACGAATGGAGGTGGCCTAAGGTTACATTGACTGATGAACAGAGGGGCGAACTGTGGTGTATGCATATAGATATTTGAGTGGCTGCAAGAAGGAATGAAGTTGTGAAGCATGCAACTAGGTGAATGGAACTTGAGGACATTGTGTTGAGTGAAATAAGCCAGAAATGAAAGGACAATTATTGTAAGGTCTCACTAATGTAAAGTAACTGTAACGAGCAAATGCTGAGAATTGCATTCCAGAGCATAGGTTATCAGGGGAATAGAACATAGGCAGAGATTGGGCAATTGATGAGGCAGGAATTCAGAGTGTTCAATATAGCTCATTATAAAGGATCTTAGATTGTGAGCTCTTAGAGCAGTCACATCTTATTCCTCAGTTTTAACAATTAATTCTAAATTCTGAGATGCTGAGCTCTTTGGTTACAGCCTGGTAGTCCCCTGGAACTTTGGGTATCTGAGTGACACCTGACACCCTGAGTTAGAAATCTGCAGTTCTGAAAGTCAGCATTACTCCATACAGCAATTGCTAAAGAAGCTGAAAAAGAGAACAAAACTCAATTAGAGATATGAATGAAATGGATTTGGTTAGGACTAAGATAAATCAGAATACAGGGTAAAGGATGATATTGACTGTATTTTAAAACTTTAACTGTATGGTCAGTTCACTTAACATAATTACATGGAACGTAGAATAGGGAATGAGATCCTGTTATTCTGTACAAGTTAGTGTAATACCCCAATATATTCCAGAGTATTTGGGGGTGAAAATAAAAAAGGAAAAATGTGGAAATATTAAACTTCCCCACCTGGGGAACTCCAGATATTCTCTCAAGCATTAGGGGCCCCCAATTTAACAAGCCAAGCCCTTGATCTTGGGCGTGCCTTTACGAAACTCATTCCTGCAAAGAAGAAGCTAAGCCTATTGATGAGTATGCCTAAGAGTCACCCCCAGAAAATCTCTTTGGTTGATCAGATGTGCCCTCTCTCTCTAAGCCAACTCAGCAAATAAGCTCACTACCCTCCTCCCTATATGGGACATGACTCCCAGGGGTATAAGTCTCCCCGGCAACATGAGACATGAATCCCAGCCTGGCCCAGCCATCATGGGATTGAGAATATCTTCTTGACCAAAAATGGGGAAGAGAAATGAAATAAAATAAAGTTTCAGTGGCTAAGAAATTTCAAATAGAGCCAAGATATCATTCCAGAGGTTATTCTTACACATTATATAGATATTCCTTTTTAGTTTTGAGTATATTAGAATAGATAGAAGGAAATACCTGAAACAGTTGAACTGTAATCCAGTAGCCTTGATTCTTGATGGTGATAGTATAACTATATAGCTCTTATGGGGTGACAGTTTGATTGCAAAAACCTTGTGATGGACACTCCCTTTAACCAGTGTATAGGCAGATGAGTAATAAAATAAAGTCAAAATAAATAAATAATATGGAGGGATAAGGGGTATTGGATACTTTGGGTGTTTTTTTCTTTTCTTTCTTTTTTTTTTTTTTTAAAGTAATGAAGATGTTCTAAAATTGATTGTGGTGACAAAATGCATAGCTATGTGGTGATGCTGTGAGCCACTGATTGTATTCTTGGATGGATTACATGGTGTATGAATATATCTCAATAAAATTGCATTAAAAATAATGAGTGAATGAATGAATGAGTTGGAAATCAAGCAACAAAGACTCATCCCCTATGCTTAGTATATTTCCTCACTTAAAAATATTTAATTTTCTTATATGAATGCTAGTTATCATGCATCACCTTTTACTTTGGTATTTCATTCCACCTGAATTACAGAGAAGTTGATGGAGTCAAAACTACTGGAAAATCATCCTGAAAATAATGTAAATGTTGATTTAATTTTTATCTCCTACTCCTTCTGCTCCACAGAGTATCTAAATAATTGTATTTTCAAGCAAGAAATTCTGATCATACCATTAAAAGTTTAATTTATTAAAAAAAAAATCAGTGTATCCTGTACTTCTAATCATGTCTATTATACAGCTTCAGCTTACTAATGCTTGGCTGAATAAGAGCATAACAGTGACTTTTTAAATATAATCTTAAAACTGTAAGCAAGCAAGAAATTGTAAAGTAGCCTTAAAATGTAACCTACAAAGCTGGAAACAGGCTATAATGGGAGCTCTTATTCTCTCAAAGGACTAATACGTAAATGTAAAGTCTAAAGCAGCATGTAAATGTAGAGTCTGCATCCAGATTTGAATAAGCATTCATCCATGGTCCCAGACCTTCCAGATATGAATAAAGCCTTTTCATCTATCTCCCTAGACACCTGAGGCACCTTTCCCAGGTGTCACCTAGTTCTTGAAGAAAACAGGATATAACTAAATTACTGAAGTTCTCCAAACCATGTTAACTAAAATGAACAACCCCCTTTATCTCTAATGGGTTTAGCCAATTAAAGAATCACTTTGGGGAGACCTCCCAGATATAGATAAGTCTTTCATCTATCATTCTTGTTACATGTTAATTAAATGATTAACTCTCTTTGTCTCCAGTGGGCATAAAAAACAATTGAAGAAACACTTTGGGAAGGCAGATTTGGGAAAGCTTCCCCTGTCTCCTGCTGAGGTAAAATAAACCCTCTTTTCCTTCTCAGCCTGGTTTGGTGTGACTTCTATTGGCCATGCCGAGCAACGAATCCAGATTTGGGAAGTGCCCCTTCTATAAGAGGAAATAACTAGTTTTCTAAAATAAATTAGGTTTGCTTTAAGATCTGAGTCTCAAATATTACCTAGAACCAATATTTCCAGCTCTCTTGATTCCTTATATTTCTTTCAACTGCTTAAATCTATAACCATACCAGTAAATTCCACTATATTCCATGCAAATTCATGACATGTGATTAAACCTAAGGGAGACATGGCAGGAAACAGAATTTAAAACCATTTGATTCCATGAGTATTACACAAGAATCTGAATGATGCCAGGTACAGCAGGGGATTTGAAGAATAGCAGGGTGAAGCACCTGTCTCAGGAGGCTTCTAGCCCTGGAAAGCACCCATCTGAGAAGTGAAGAACATCATTAAATGATGCCATACTTTGGGGTTATCTGATTGACTAAACGCACCAACAAGTTTATTTAAAAGCTATGTATCTGATGACAAAAACTTAAAACAGCCAACAGTTAAGTGTAGCTTGACATCCATAATTTATATACAGAAAGATCTTTCTTTTTGTATTTTCTATTAAAGAATTTCAAGGGAATAATATTTCATTTGGGTTTAACCCCTGGCTGACTCTGAAAATTGTTCTGCAGTATCTACAAATTGTTCTATTTCTAACTTGTGTTCTATAAGATGGATGACAATAGAAATAAAACATAGTAAAATCATTTTATTCAGTGAGATTTTGGTGCCAAATTTTAGTTGTATATACCCAATAATTCAAGTTATGTTTGGCAGCCAGCCACCAATACACCTTAGTTGACAGGTTCAAGTCCTGTCAAATTCTCCCTAAAACTGGGCAGCTGTTAGTAGGTAAAATCATTTTGTGAACATTCTGTAAATAATTTGTTAACAATGCTTGGGGACAATGTGTAAAGATGTAAAGTTTTTTCAGAGACTTAGGTCAGGGAAACTGCAACAAGGAAAAAGCCATGCTTTGACTCAGTGGATGGACATTTTCCATAAATTTCCATAGTTGTGTCAGGAATGATTGATCCTACAAATCCTCAGCCAGGCCCTTGATTCATGGATTTAACTAGGCAGTTTGTGATGGACATATGATCCAGCTTATGGAAGGCATTGGCCCATCTACAATGCAGACTTCAATTCAAAGATGCTTTAAAGAATTAAGGTAAAGGGCATGTGTTACTTTGCACAAGATGAGTTGTGCTTGCTATCTTTCTCATTATGTTTCCTTACTTGAAGTGGCGAAAAAGAAGAAACTAAGAAGCAGCAGGACATTTTTTTTTTCTTTTAATTCTCTCTTCCTTGCATAAAAATTTCAAATGCCTTGTCTTAGGGGAAGCATCCAAGAAAGCCAGCTATAGGAATGACAAATAGATTTCAACTCTGATGCTGCCCAAACATTGGTAGAGGCAGCATGAAACAATGTGCTGAGAATGATTCTGAGGCCACACACTGGGGCATGGGAGAGCAGAGCCAATGTGCTACAGATTTGCCATCGCAAAACTGGTGTAGGCCTCTCCTTAACCAACTGAGTCCTTGATTGAAGTCAGCATTTAAGAATGAAATCCACAGGCAGGAGGAGGCTTCTGGGACCCATTGTCTCACTCTTGGTCTGCCTTCCTCTCCTCTCTGCCTATATATTCCTTGTTTATCCTTTAAGCTCCAACCCACATCCCAACTTCTCAAAAACCCCCCTGACAATCCCAGCCCCGACACATTATTCTCTCCCCAGAAGTTTTATTACATATATAGTGTATGTCATATAAATTGGTAAATTATTAGATATTGTTTTGTTTTCTAGCAAAAGCTCAACTTCAATGAAAAAAATAAGTATTGTATTTCTTTCCTTATATCTTACAGGGCCCAGCACCCTTTCAGTCATACAAGTTGTGCTTTGTAAATCCTTGTTCCTGTTGAAAGGAAGGTCTTGAATGCCAAGTTGTTGGCAAGCTCTCTTAGAACTATCAAACTCCAGATCACCTTAATATAGTCATTCATAGAGCAACCTACAGTCAAGTTGCCATAAAAAGAATAGCATGGCTTATCTTCTCAAAAAAGTTGATTTAGCAAAGTCATGACAAAGCAAAGTAATCTCACTTTAAGTTAGGACCACATTTTCCAAAGGATGTCAAAGGCTTTGGTTAAAGACTCTTGCTTATTCTCCCACTACCTCTGTTCTCACAGGGCCCCCAAAGCCCTGGATCATGTTCCTAGTTCCTTGTGAAAAGATTTAGTCCTGGCTATCCCCTGCTATTACTGATGGATGTAAACAAGACTTGCCTTAGGGATCATAGAATCTGCAAAACAGAACTCTATAGCCTAAGGCTTATCTCTTCAACTAAGGGGAGGCAGGTTCTTCTCCTGGACTGGAATTCAATGCCAAATAATGGTAATAACAGCTGTCTCACAGGGCTGCTGGATGGGACTAGGGGCACTTAGTAGGTACTCAGTGGACAGAGATAGTGCTGCTCTTGTTATACTCTTGATTTAATTGTCCTTTTCCACCCTCGGCATTAATGTCTTAGAAATCCAATTTGTTCTGCTTGTTCTTATCACTTTTTATTAAGGAAGTTTTCTTGTCATTGCCAATCCTCACTCTATAAATCCCTCTTTAGATGATTAGGTTTCCATCTTATTAGTCATATAAGACTGAGATGATGATAATACAATTATCGTGATTGGCCCTTAGAGGTAACTGGTTCACAGCTAATAGAGGTAACCCTCAGACAATGTAAATATTTCACACCCTTATTTGTCCTTTTCTCTGGTTAACTGCTTTTGGGTCTCTTTTGCACCTTTTAAAAACCACATTATTTTAAAATAAAGAACTAAAAATCAAAACAATGTTGATGAGTTGTTTGTTGCAGTTCTGCTGAAAGATCAGATGGGATGAGGGTGGAGATTAAAATTAATAGGTGAAATGAAGTAATGAGGTTTGGACATTATCTGTTGATAACAACTATCTATATTCTTTCATGCTCTCCTTCCCACTCATTTTTTCCCTTTTCCTATTACCATGGATAATTAAGAAATTCACTGTTACCTAATTGGAAAAGAAGAGAGGAAGAGTTGTACTAAGGAGTTGTATTATGACAAGGAGGGGAAAATGTCCTGAAGGCATTATTCTCTTTTTCATCATTTCTTATCCAGATACAATGTCGAGAATGAGATTTTTTTCCTTGTGTCTGACTTCTATTTCAATCCATGCGCCACTTAAGAATGAAAGGACATTTAATCAAGGTCCAGTTTCAGTCTCATTTCTATATCAAGAGTAACTTTTCTGATGCCAAATAAAGAGCAGAACTTCAACCTAAAAATCAGAAAATTTTCTGTCTCACAATTAAGTCAAATTTCATTTTAATTCTCAGGGTTTTCTCTGCTTTCTAAGACATGTGTAGTCCACATACCATTTCATAGATTGTCATCCTTTATATCTCCTTGTTCCTTCTGTCTACCTAATAACCTAGAAATGCAAAATTCTGGATTACAGTTAAATACAGGATACCCCTAGATGAATTTTTTTATTATATTTAATTTGATCTTCCCTAGAGAATCAAACAAATTTAAAAAAAAGAATTTGGTAAAAGGAATTTACTAAACTTAGTTTATGTCTGCTTCATGATCGCTCTTTTGAGCCTCTTCCACCACTCAGTTGCATTCAGCAAGAATTTGCTGAGCACCTGCTCTATATCTCAGCACATGTAAAAGAAGAGTAAACCATAATTCTTGACAATCAGAAGCAGATAGTCTAGTTTGGATTTATTAGTCTGTACCATATGTAAAGCACTGTGCTAAGGTGTGTTTCTATTATATTAAGTTACATAACAGTAAACAGCACAATCCCCAGGTTTAAGAGAAATGACTGGATTGAGTCTCTTCTACATTCAGTGTCAGTTGTCAGTCACCTTGGCTGCCATGCCCAATTTTCCCTTCTAAGTATACTGGCTACCTCCATGTTCCCTGAAAGGCACAGCCCTACTTATATCATGATCCTACCCACTCCAAAAAGACCTGAGATTGGATCACTGTGGATTGGATATTTGACCATTAGGGACAAGGTAGACTACTAGGGGGAACCCACCAGATTTTCTCTCTCTCCCTCTCTCTCTCTCTTCACCCCCCCCCCACCACTATCTCTCTCTTTCTCATTTTTAAACTAAGAGAAAAAGAGATTACAGTCAAGTGTGGTTGCAGTGGACTTGTGAGATGACTTATAAACAAACCAAGTCAACTATGAGGAAGAGGGGAAAAGCAAACGAGCATTGTGGCAAATTGCAAAAATGACCAAAATTCTTCCCATCTCTGTAGGCAAGCACCTTTGCAATGACACTTTGCAGCTCCTCTCATCAAGGTGAAGTTTATTTCTCCACCCCTTGCATCTATACTTGATCATATGACTTGCTTTGGCATATAACACAGGCAGCAGCTTAAAAAGTGCTTGTGCATTGCTGCTTGCCCACTCTCTTGCTGCATTTTGGAACCCTGAGACCACCATGTGAAGAAGCCCAGGCTAGCTTCCTGGAAGCTTCCTGACCATGGAGAACAGAGATGTGCTGCCCAGCTGAGGTCCCCTAGACCAACCAGCCTGCCAACTGCAGACACGTGAAAGTGACTTTCCCAGGCCAGCCAGCCAGCTGAGCTACCAGCTGTCTACAGAGATCAGCTGAGCCAGGCCAGACCAAAAGACCCTCCCAGCTGGCCCCAAAAAAATGAGAATTAATAAAGGCTTGTTGTTATAAGTCATTTAGTTTGAGGTTTTTTGTTTTCACTTTGTTGCAAAAGGTAACTGGCAAAAGCATATGTCTAGTACTGTAATCCTCATCCAGTCAGAGCTACAACCATCCATCCAACCATAGAGATGGTTTAGAATAGGTTTTGGCTTTTGTTTTTTTGTTTTTTTTTAAATAATCTTAACTAAATTGACAACTGAACACATTGTTTTAGAACTAGTCATAAAACCTGAAAGTCATAGTTTTACTAAGATGTAGTATGGACATTTTCTGTCTCCTCAGTATCTTTTCTATTCAGGAGTGGTGCCACTCCAATCTGGTGGGCCTGTCAATCACGTGTCCCCACTCTCCCACCAGAAAGGTGGGCATGTGACTCAGGCTGGCCTAACAAAGTAGCCCCTGTCCTCGCCTGGAAACAGCAGATTCCTGTGACCCAAGTGGGGACAATGAGAGAGCTTTTTCTGAAATTGCTCTAGACACTAGCAAAATGAAGCTCTCTCTCCTGTGGTTCTCTCTTTCTGAGCAACTGGAAGCCATCTTTGTTACCCCTGATAAGAACCTGCTTAAGAATGAAACCAACACAGAGAAAAGAAGAGCCAAGAGTTTGGGGAGGGGGGGGAATATGCATATATATATAAAACATCATTTGAATTCCTAGATCTAACCACACCTGAAGTTCTTGAACTTCAAGTTAATATTTTGTTTAAGCTTGTTTAAGTTGGACTTCCGACTCACACAGTTACAAGAGTCCTAATGTACTGTAAATTTGACAATATATACAATCTCTACTCTCCCCATTTGACAGAGATGAAAGATGTGGTCTCTTGTGTTTCTCTCTCAAAAGATCAAGACATCAAAGCAATGTCATGACAGCACTCAGACAGCCATGAAGAGAGAAACCTCATTAGCAGAGGTATCACTGTTTATAACAATATATAATGTCTCTGAAGAACAACAAGAAAAAGCAAGATACAGTGATGACTGCAAGAGGAATTACTACAACAGAATTCCCTGACTCCACAGAAGTCTGTAGTACTTTTAAAAACCCACAATTTCCAATTTGCTATCCTTCATACTCAGTAAATGATGATTTTCATGATGTGGAAATTGGCATTATTTTCCTTTTTTGCCTCAAAACTGGCATCCGCTGTGAAATACGGGCAGTGGACATTTGTTCCTTTGGCTTCCTGGCATTCATCCAATTTCCTTTGGTTCCTGCATGTTATTTCCTTCTGAAGAAGTGCCTCTGAATACAGTCTAACATGCAAGCAAATAACCCAAACTGAGTCACTGTGCCAGTTCGAATGTATTATGTCCCCCAGGAAAAAACCATATTCTTTGATGCAATCTTATGGGGCAGACACATTAGGGGGGATTAAATTGGAGCATTTGGATTAGATTGTTTGCATGGAAATGTGCCCCACACAACTGTGGGTGATGACTCTAACTGGATAATTTCCATGGAGGTGTTACCCCACCCATTTAGGGTGGGTCTAAATTAAATCACTGGAGCCATATAAATGAGCTGACAAACAGAAGGAACTCAGTGCAGCTGTGAGTGGCATTTTGAAGAGGAGCTACAGCCAAGAGGGACAGTTTGAAGAATGCACAGAAGCTGAGAGAGTAGCTACAGATGAGAGACAGTTTGAAGATGGCTGTTGAAAGCAGACTTTTACTCCGGAGAAGCTAAGAGAGGACAAACACCCCAAGAGCAACTAAGAGTGACATTTTTGAGGAACTGCAACCTAGAGAGGAACGTCCTGGGAGAAAGTCATTTTGAAACCAGAACTTTGGAGCAGATGCCAGCCACATGCCTTCCCAGCTAACAGAGATTTTCCAGACTCCATTGGCCATCCTCTAGTGAAGGTACCCGATTGTTGATGCATTACTTGGACACTTTATGGCCTTAAGACTGTAATTGTGTAACCAAATAAATCCCCTTTTATAAAAGCCAATCCATCTCTGGTGTTTTTGCATCCCAGCAGCATTAGCAAACTAGAACAGTCAGTCATAACCTCCTCTCTAGAATTTAAATATCGAACAGAAGGACAAAAGGACAAAAATATTTGTTTCTTCATTTGGACAGCCTCATCCTAGCAAACCTTCAGGTAGTTTCTGCAACTCCAACCCAAAATGTTCCTACTGGTTCTTTGAGTTACCTAATTTCCTCCTAATAAATTCTTTTTACTATTGAGTTTGCCAGAGTCTGTTTCCATTGTTTGCACTAAGCAATTTTGTAGTAGAGCAGACTAACTCTCTGTGCCAGTTTGAATGTATTGTGTCCCCCAAATGCCATTATCTTTGATGTAGCCTTGTGGGGCAGATGTTTTGGTGCTGATAAGATTTGCTTGGAATGTGTCCCACCCAGCTGTGGGTGATGACTCTGATGAGATATTCTCATGGAGGCATGGCCTCACCCATTCAGGGTGGGACTTGATCAGTGAAGCCATATAAATGAGCTGACTCAAAGAGAAGGAACTCAGTGCAGTTGTGAGTGATGTTTTGAAGAGGAGCTACGGCCAAGAGGGACACTTTGAAGAAAGCACAGAAGCTGCAGATGAGAGACAGTTTGGAGACAGCCGTTGAAAGCAGACTCTTGCTCCAGAGAAGCTGAGAGAGGACAAATACCCCAAGTGCAACTAAGAGTGACATTTTTGAGGAACTGCAGCCTAGAGAGGAACGTCCTGGGAGAAAGCCATTTTGAAACCAGAACTTTGGAGCAGACGCCAGCCACATGCCTTCCCAGCTAATAGAGGTTTTCTGGACACCATTGGCCATCCTCCAGTGAAGGTACCCGATTACTGATGTGTTACCTTGGACACTTCATGGCCTTAAGACTGTAACTGTGTAGCCAAATAACCCCCCTTTTTAAAAAGCCAATCCACCTCTGGTGTTTTGCATTCCACAGCATTAGCAAACTAGAACACTCTCCATGCTGTCTGTGTTCCTCTTCTTCAGTACAGAATTGTGTGGGAGCTACTGTCAGCAGAACTCCATTTCCAAGCACCCTGCCACCCTTGTCATTTCATGTGACTAGCTCTCAGTATAGAATATAAATGATTTGTGTCATTTATGGACCCAAGTGGTTAAGAAGTAGATGTGCTTTCTCTACCTTCTCTATTCCCGCATGGGTAAACTTGCTGTTGACCCACATGGTCATCTTGGTCACCACACGTTGAAAATGGAAGGTCCTCCACCAGCTTGGATCCCCGCATAACTGTGTGGAACAGAGTGCCGCATTTTCTCTCCCCATGACCTCTACCACCTCTTGGACTCTATGAGAAACTTCCAATGTGTTAAACCACTGAGATTTCAAATTTTAACTACTATAGCAGCTGGTTATACGAACACTAGTCAACACAAATGACAGCATGAAACCGTTTTATTAGTGTTTGAAGACTCTGAAACAACTAGGAAAAGCCTATCTGGCAGGGGCAAGAGTCATCCAACACTTCTCCCAATGATCCAGCCATCAAGATGCCAGAAATTGACCCCTCACATTCCCTCCTCACACTCCACTCTCTCCTTTCCAGTAGAAAATGATCTTTTCTCTCTGCTGAGCAAGAAGCCACTCGACATGTATACTGCCCGACATGAACTGAGTTCCGAGGCCAGTGTTACCTTATTAATGACATCTTGGAGAAAGCTTAACACCTCTCCCTTCTGACTACTTTCAGAGCTTTCAAAGGGACTCTGGGCCAGAAAGATGAAAGTTAGACAGGTCTAAATAAAAAAGCAAGTAATGTGTCCTCGGTGAGAAAGAGCTTGGAAAGAGGTTAGAGAGCTATGGTTTTATTAGTACGTATAATCATTCTTTCACAAGACTAAGACTTTTGAGATACAGTCTTCAAAAGTTCTAACTAAATTTTCCACCGCTGATAACACTGGACTATATTAAGTGAAATGTTTGTTGTATATTTTTGCCTGTAGTTCTCTGAATAATAACAATGAATTGTCCTATAGAAATTTGTAGACTCAAGGTTAGTGATATGTGTGTAAGTTGTGCACTTGCATGTGTGTGAGTATATGTGTACAGGTTTAAAGTGAGTAGAAAGAAAAGAGGAATTGGTATATGCTAATCTACAGGCCTTCTGAGCGTTTCTGGATGCCTATCAGTAACCCCCTCTCAGTGTGACCCTCAGGCCTTGGACCCTACTACTCCTTGAATTCTTCGGAAGATGTCTGTTCGAGGGGACGGAGTGGGATCAGGGTTAGCAGGCTCCAGTGGAAAGATCACAGTTCCATGCTAATTACAGCTCTGCATTTAAATATATATAGTATACAAATATACACACACACACATACACACACATCACCTCCCCGTGACCACTTCTGCCTCTGGAAAATGGAGCAGTAATATATTCCCCTAATTCTCTGACTCCCCTAACAGAGAATAGGAGAGAATACATTGAAGCAGAAGTGAAAACTCACTTTTCTAGAAGACAGAGCTGTTCAGGGCTGAATCAGGGCACTCTGGCTCCCCTCATTTTATGCTGCCATGTGCTCATTGCCCTAAAGCTTCCATCTTCTTACCGACTTTAAGCTGGGTACTAAGTCAAAAAGTGGGTCTACTTCTCCCATTTTCCTCAACTATAAAATAAGAATCACAATACATCCCTTAACTGTTGTTGTGAAATGTAGCTCAAATTATATAAGCTACTTAGAACAGTGCCAAAAATATGTTTATAGTAGACCCTTGGTGTTAGAATAATTACAAGTATAGACTTTTCTAAGGCCAACCAACATCTTAATGAAATCTTATTGCAGAGTTTGTGTCCACATTTCAGAACAGATGTTTCACTATCATATGTACCCCAGTTTCTTTCATCTGTCAACCCTCATACCTCAAGACTTTGTGGGGTTCTTTTAGAACTTACATGGGGGATAACTAACATGGGCCCATTACCTTCCTCTCAGAGAATGACCTGCAAAGCACTCTCTTGTAACCCCAAGTTAACCAAGTCAGTCATGCTTGGGTTGCTAGAATAACCACTTTCATGATCGTAATTGTTCTCTCTCAAGTGTTGTTGACATTTACAAAGTTCTTTGCAAATATTTTTCTCTTCAGAGTAGGGTAGTCAATGGTGGATATTTATTTTACTTTTGCATTGACCTTTCCTGCCTTTTCTAAGACTTGAACTATTTATAGTCAGTTCTATATTCCAATACTAGGGATTTGCAATTTTCTAGTTTTTATTTCATATCTTCCATTTCTATTAGTGTGGAAAAATATTTTTGAAAAATTCCTGCTTGTGAAGTTGTTATTTAGAGTTAAGACATTTCGGGGAAAGATTGTTAACAATATCCAAAAGTAAACTGACTTACCTTAACTGTGTGCTTACATGTTTTTATAAATCCTAAGATACTACATATTTGAGAGAGATTAAGAAATATTATCTGATGATAACTTTGATGATTCTGAGGCAAATTATACATTCTAAGAATAAAATATAAATTCTTTTCCCCTGTATGCCATAATGTCTCCTTTGAAGCCACCTTATCAAGATCCATTTATAACCTCCTTACCAGGTTCATAACTCTTTCTTCTTACTTAAAGATTTCCTACCCATTGGAGAACATAAATTAAAGCACACTCAGGTAACCATTTGAGGAATATACTTTGATTATGAAAGCTTCTTGGATAACACCCAGTATCCTTGTTTCCCATTTTTATACAGTCTTTCTATCTCTAAAACCTCAAAGCCTCAATTTACCTAACTGGTCAACGCCCTACACATTTTCCATTTCTAACACAAATCTCCTTTGAAATGATAAGGTTAAAAATCACATACACGTTTTCTCCTTGAATCTGAAAAGTTAAAGTTCTGTGACATTTACTATCATATAAGGTGTTAACATTGCCGAGCTGAGAGATCAAGATCTTGAAAGGGCCAAGATTTAACTTTAAATAATTGCCTTTTAATTTAAGTTACAAACTTCGAAGGAAAATAGATTGAAACACTGCTACAATATATATACCCTTTTTTTCTGATCATCTGTGTCTTCTCTTTATCAATAGAATGTGGATATTTGTCTAGAGGAAGAAAAGAAAGAAGGAAAAGAAGGGAGAAAGGGAGAAAAAGAATGCTATATAGTGAGAGAAAAGAAAGAAGAGAAAGAGGAAGAGATACTAAGGGAGGAAATAAATACACCTTGTGGGAATCCACAGACTATTCTTCCTTCTGTGTGTATGGAACATGATTCTCCCAGCCCAGATGGGAGATTTTAGCTGCTCTGATTCAATATAAAATGCAAGGAACTAGCCATATTACACCCGGGAATAGAACAATCATAGCCTGCTATTTTGTGCTTTTGTTTACATACACACTCTAACTTTAAAATAGACTCACAAAGGTTCCTCAAAAAGATAAAAGTAAAATTACCATTTGACACAGCAAGCCCACTCTTAGGTATTTACCACCAAAGAATTGAAAGCAGGGACTCAAATAGATATCTGTACACCAATGTTCATAGCTGCATCATTCACAGTAGCCAAAAGGTGAAAACAACCGAAGTGCCCACCATTTGATGAACTGATAAACAAAATGTGGCATATACATACAGTGGAATATTATTCATCCATAAAAAGAAATGACATTCTGATACATGCTACAACATGAATGAATGTTGAAAACCTTATGCTAAATGAAATAAGCAAGATTCAAAAGGACAAATATTGCATGATACCACTTAGATGAAATATCTAGAATAGACAGATTCATAGAGACAGAAAGTAGATCAGAAGTTTCCAGGGGCTGAGGAAAGAAAGAAATGGGGAGTTATTGCTGAGTACAGTTCCTGTTTGGGGTAATGAAAAAAAATGGGGTAATAATGGTGATGATTGTACAACACTATGACTGTAATTAATGACACTGAATTGTACACTTACGAAGGCTTAAATGACAAATTTCATGCTACATATATTTTACCACAATTTGAAACAAAATTTAATCACAGAGTGGAAGTCAATTAAGCAAAATTTTCGTTGGTGATTGTGATAATAAGGTAGTAAGTTCAATTTCCATAAGGGCAAAAAAATGAAACTTATAACTTAGTCATTATATCATACGTAGGTATTACATAAATGGTTAGGTTGAATTTTTCATGTTTCTTTGAAAATTCTCTCTGCCTCTTTCTCTCTTCTTCTGGGACTTCCACAATGTGATACTGATACAGGTTTCTTAGGCTCTGTTCATTTTTCTTCATTCTTTCTTCCTTCTGCTCTTCAGATTGGATGATTTCAATTGTCATATCTTCAAGTTCATTGATTCCTCTTCTGCCTGCTCCAGTCTGCTGTGGAATCCCTCTAAGAGAATTTTTAATTTCTGTAACAATGGTCTTCAGCCCTGTTTGGTTCCTTTTCATAATTTCTATCTCTATTGATATTCTCTTTGTGTTCATCTATCATTTTTCTGATTTCCTTTAGCCCTTTGTCCATGTTTTCTCTTAGCATATTTAGAGTCATTTTTTAAAAAATCTTAGTCTGGTATGTCACAGGTCTGTTTCTCCTCATTGATGGTTTCTAATGTGTTAATTTTGTCCTTTGCCTGGGCCATCACTTCCTGTTTCTTTGTATGTTTTGTAATCTTTTTCTGAAACCTGGGCATTTGGGGAATTTTAATGTGCCATCACTGGAATTTAGACTCTGAGCTTGTATCCAGCTAGTATTATGTATGACAGAGCTGCCCTTGAATGCCAGAAGCTGAGAGAGAGAGAGAGAAGAAAGAAAGAAAGAAAGAAAGAAAGAAAGAAAGAAAGAAAGAAAGGAAGGAAGGAAGGAAGGAAGGAAGGAAGAAAGGAAGAAAGAAAGGAATGAAAGAAGGAACGAAGGAAGGAAGAGAAAGAAAAAAAGGAGGGAGGGAGGAAGAAAGGAGGGAGGAAAGAGAGGAAGGAAAAAGACACCTTTTCCAGTCTTTGCAGACCCGTGTGAGTATTCTCCTTCAGGATTTATCCATACCAAGAATTTAGAGATAAACTCCAGGCCAAAGCTCCCTGATCCTTTCTGCACATGCATCTTCTCTTGGGCATGCATATTTGCCCCCTAAGAATTCCCCCTTTTACATGCTTCCAAACATCCCCTCTTCCCTAGGAAACAGCTTCTTCACAGTCTGGACACTGCACTGTGTGTCCTATAGCC
Source organism: Choloepus didactylus (assembly GCF_015220235.1). Classification (NCBI taxonomy): domain Eukaryota; kingdom Metazoa; phylum Chordata; class Mammalia; order Pilosa; family Megalonychidae; genus Choloepus; species Choloepus didactylus. The sequence continues at coordinate 94,205,726 of NC_051314.1, forward strand.
AGCAATCCCTTACCCCAGGCAAAACGACTTGACTGCTCTCCCACAGCATCCTGTAGCAGAGTTCCATGAGCTGCCTTCTCTGTGCAGGGCAAGTTCTAGGGCAGCAAGTCCCACCAGCAAGTCACCACCACCAGACAGATTGGGCCACACGTACATGACCCCAGTATGTGCACGAGGGCTACTCTGCTCCCTCCAGAACTGGGACCTGGGATGTGCACTGGGAGTGCTGGGCTGGTGAGGGGTGGAGGAGGGGCCAGTGAGGGCACCAGGAGATCCTACTACTTTTTAATAGCCTTTTAATTGGTTTGGTGTTCACCCTTTTACTGCAATCCTTTAACTGTTTTCTGGAGCTTTGGAAAGATGTTTCTGCCAGTTCTTGCTGGTTATGCAAAGCTTCTGTGGGGAAATGGTGCCCTGAAATATCCCATTTAGCCATCTTGATCCAGGCAGGTGACCTGAATTTTTCATTTTTGAGCTTGTAACACATCTTGTAATTCTGATTGGAGCACCTTTGCTCTACCAAGTAAACACATTGAGGGCATCTACATGGAAAAGACTGTTTGCTGTGCTACTGAATTCCATTTCTCCACAACTCCAGAAGTCTCCTTTGGGAATGGAGACCCTGCAAACCTTTAATACTGGTTTTCAAGGCGTATGGGAGTGGATTTGTTGAGAGGTCATTGACTTTTCCATTCCTATTTGCCAGACTGACTAAACCAACGGATTCCTCTTCTTCAAATGCATTCCTAGTGCTGCCTAGACTTTGAAACATCAGTGGATATTAATAAGTTTGGCTCTGTATTTCTGGCAAAGTTGACTTTTTCAGCTCAACTCTGGAAGAAACCTTTTCTCTTGCCTTCTGGCAGTCTGTAAATAGGTTAAACAACTCATACATTTTTTAAAAGTCAACTTTTAAAAGTTCAACTAATATACTGAGATTCTGAATTTCAGAACTGCAGTGTAACTATATTGGTTTTAAAAATTTTTTAAGGTAAGTTTTTTTTACATTTTAAGAAAATATTTTTAAAATACAATTTAAGCATAATTTCAGCCATGCTACTTTAGCTTTGAGCTATATTACTTTCATGAGAAATAAAGTTTAAGAGCACAACTAAAGCAGAGAACTAATTTTTAATGAGAATAAAAAGAGTACACTAATCTAACTGAAGATAGACATAGGGGCTTTAAACATCAATAATGGCAAATAATCCAAAAACAACAGTTCTTTTAACCACTAAAAAAGAGATTCAGTTAATATCATCAAAATTATTAACTCTTTCTCCTTCCATCTATAGTACAGCACTGCAACTATTCCTTTCCTCACTGACGCTATCATTTTCTACTTGCTATACGGATTATTGATGCCAATGTTGTCCAATCAGAAACAATACACCTTCAATCTGATTGGGTATTAATAGGGCCTTGCTTTCTGAGCTGTGGAGAGATTGCAGGATGTATAAACAAAGGCTCATCTTACATCACTATAGGTATTACTGGGGCCAGGAACAGAAAATTCAGTGCTGAAAACAAAGTCAGACACACACTTAACCATCTTTTCATGGAACTTTTCATCTACAGTTGTTCTCAATCTCAGGTCAAAGAAGTCAGAGATGATGCTTATCTCACCTACTCATTGAGGGAAACAATGGGAGAAAGAAAGAAAACCACCCAACAAGACAGAGATGTGACATTTACTTTGCCAACATTGTTCACATTCTGAGATGATCCTGGAGTATTCTTTCCATTTTAGGATGTGCTTTCTTGTTTAGGTCAGTTGCCCAAGTCTATGACTTGGCTTGAAATTTTCTCCCCATCTTCACCACCCAGTTCCATTCCACCTGGGTTCTCCTTCACCATTCTCAAGTCTCAATCTTGATGTCACTTTTTCTAACAAGTCTTCCCGGTTCTCCAGAACTAGACGAGGTGCCCCTTTCTGTGCACTCCCCTATTCCCCCAATCCCCCACCTCCCAGCCCTGCCAAAGGCCTTATACCACTGTCTTTCAGTTACCTGCCTGTCTCCCAGTTGGTCTGTGGTATCCTTAAGGACTGAGGTAGTAGTTAGCATAGTTAGGGTTGGGGAAGAACAAAAGAGAGATACTTGATAATAGTCTCTGAATAATTGAATAAATAACAATTTTACCTCCCCATTTTCTCCCACTCTTCTCTTCTCACCCTCTACTTATCTTTCCCAACCACTCTAACTATTGGAAAGATAAAAGAGTTGCAAAGCAAAATAACAGTAAGTATGCTTTTAGGGTCCCTGGAAGTCCTAACTCTTTATTTTATTATTTATGCTTCCTTGGACTCAGTTTCTTCTTCAACATCTTCCAGCTTTGTTATGAAGGTAAAAATATATAATATTACAGAAAATAGTTTATAAACTGTAAAGTGTCATTCAAATGCAAAGTATTGTTAACAGCATTATTTTCCCATACCTACTAGTTGAATACAGCAATTGCTATAGTTTGATAAAAATTATTGACCAAAATCTTTCATGGCAGAGACATCCATCCTATAGAATGTAATGGTCAGGACATGAGAATAGGTGGAAGAAAGCATGGATTGGTACCACAAATATCTGCATATATGAAATCAAAAATCAAGATTCAAGAATGTAACTCAATGTCACTGGGCCTAAGGCCATACTCCTCAGGCTTCTGGATTCTAAAGTCATCCTTATCCCCTTATTGCTCTCCAAATAAATGCCCTTCCTTCACTGGCCAACATATTGTTCCTATGTCCTTCCACGTGAACTGCCCTTCCCCTTTTCCAATACCATTAATCTCAAGTATGCATTCTCCACTGTAATTAGTTTATTACATTAAGTTACATGTGGGGTCCATTCACTACAGAAAGTATGTTCATATATTCATTTGTTCCATAAGCACTTATTGGACTCCTATTATGTGCAAAGCACTGCTTTGGATGCTGTGGGGAATATCAAAATGAATGAAATCTGCTCCTTCCTCAGAGGACCTTACATGTAAGGAGAGAAGACACAGACTAAACAAATAACTATTACTTGATATTATTCAATGTTCAAAAAAAAGAAGAGGCACTCTGAAGAGATTCAATCAATGCACGATGGCAGCAGTGAGAGAAGGAGTGATAGTTTTTGATACCAGCAAGCAAAGAGGGCTCCACGGAGTACGTTAATTTGAGCTAGGACTTAAAGAAGAGGAGCAAAATTATTGTAGGGAAAGAGAAAACTGTGAGCAAAGAATAGGGCTCATGTTATGGGTTAAATTGTGTTTCCCACCACCACCACCAAAAGTTATATTAAAGTCCTAACCTTCAATACCTCAGAACCTCAGAATGTGACCTTCTTTGGAAATAAGTCATTGTAGAAGTAATTAGTTAAGATGAGGTCATACTGCAGCATGGTGAGCTCTTAATCTAACATGACTGGTGTCATTAGAAGAGGAGAAGAGACACAGACACACAGGGAAGAAAACCATGTGAGGACAGAGGCAACGATGGGAATGCAGCATCTAAAAGCCAAGGAAAATCACGGATTGCCAGCAAACACCAGAATCTAGAAGAACCAAGAAAGGATTCACCTCTATGGGTTTTAGATGGAGCATGGCTCTGCTGAGATTTTGATTTTGGGCTTCTAGCCAGCACAACTGTTAAACAATACATTTCTATTGTGTTAAGCCACCAAGTTTGCAGTAATTTGTTATGGTAGCCTTAGGAAGCTAATACAGCCAATTTGGAGAACTCTGAGTGGCTTAGCAGGGGTATGTGCAGGGATGCAGTCTGACTTTAACCTGGAAAGGTTAATTGAAGTAAAAACGAGTTTTTTGTGGCCATGAGACATATACAATTGTTTTACTCACAAAAGGTTAACATAGCCCTTATATAAAATGAAGGAGCAATTTATACTTATTCATTCATTCAATAAGTATATATTGAGCAACTTCAGTTAGGATTGTGCCAGGGGCTGGAGCTAAAGCAGGAAGCAGGAAGAGGCTCTACCCTTAAGGAGCTCAGCACCCTGGGGAGGAGACAAGCTGGCAGATAAATAGGTAATTATAAATCAGTGTGGCATAGGTAAATACAGGTGCTAGCCCAGTGAGAGGTTGACAGGCAGTGGGGGGGTTGGAGGGAGACGAGAGAGAGAGAAAGTCCAAAAATTATGCTCCATGAGAGAAGAGCTAGTGTGTCTTGTTCACTTCTCTATCTCTTGATAGAAAAGGGGCTGGCTCATAGTAGATGTCAGATAAATATGTTAATTTCACAAACAAATGAACGAATGAATGAAGACAGCATGAAGTAATACCTAACCTCAAACCAGAAAAATGAAGAGGCATAGCCAGATGAGGCATTACAAGAAGGTAGCTGTTTTAGTTTTCCTTGGCTTTTCAAGCAAATATCATGCATTGGGTTGGCTTAAACAATGGGCATGTATTAGCTCCTTGTTTGGGGGCTAGGAAAAATTTCATATCAAGGCATCATCAATGCAATGCTTTCTTCCTGAAGACTGTCCTTCAGGAGCTTGCTGCCAGCAATCTGTGGTCCTGGGCTCCTCTGTCACATGGCAATGCACATGGCAGGCTTCCTGACCTCGCCCTTCTCTTTCAGGTTCTCCTTCCCATGGCTCTTTCTCTCTGACTGAATTTCATTCTCTTATAAAGGACTCAAGTAATAGGATTAAGACCCATCCTGATTGAGGCTGGCCACACCTTAACTGAAGTAACCTTATCAAAAAGTCCTACTTCAATGGGTTTGCATCAACAGGAATGGATTAAGTTTAAGAACACATTTTTCTGTGGTACATTCAGCTCTAAATCACCAATATAGCCCATCTAAAATGTTCAGAAATACAAACAAGAGTGGATCTTTCATCACAAATTCCTTAATTTTTGGTTTTCCCACACAAATTTACTCTCATACTTTGCCCAACCTCTATTAGCACCTGTAGGTCCAGTTCAAAAGCGTTTCCTTCTGCAAGACACAGATCCTAGCACTGGACTTAATGCGCAGTAGGTACTCAATAAAAGCGTATTAGATGAATGAATGGGTATATGGGTGGGTGGGTGAGTGGACGGATGGATGGAGGGAGAATGAATGAGTGAGTCAGTCAGTCATCTATAAGAATCCTGGATATACTGAAGTACTTTTATATAATGTTATCTCACTACATGTATTTTCCTGGTCCTTTGGAGGAACCGCTGTGAAACGTGATCAATGAAATTTAAATACTATTTTTTAAAAGATACATAAGTGTTAATGATGTTAACTCTTGTCCCAGAATTACTGCTCCCATTAAGAAAAAAGGGCAAAAATGCAAATTCCACAATTGATACACAGCTCATTATATTATATAACAGAACCATAAAGAAAAGTGTTAATTAAGTCCCTTTAGGAAAGGACACCCCACCAAAACTTAACTATTGAAACCATGTGAGGGATTTTTTTATTCCTTTAGACATATTCTTCCTTGTTAAAAGCACATTTTCTCATATATTAGCTTTATCCACATGGTTCAATATTCCAAATGCAAAATTTAACTGTTAACAATAGAAAGCATCCACTTCCCAAGTATGCCAATTTTTTCCAAGTTCTTCAAATATATTTTAATGATGTCTAAGCTTGTCACATGTTCAGGATTTGGCAGGACCAGCAGTCCATGAGTTTGCATGACATTCAAACAGACCTCTGAAAATCTTGGATTTCAACAGTAATGATTATATTAACAACAACATATCCATGTATTGATGTTTGTTATGTTTCATTCCAGGTTAGGCTCACAGCCAACATTATTTCTAATATTTGTACCCTGAATACTGTCATAGCTGTCACCAAAAATACTTTCTCAAATCTACCAAACTAAATTTGGCCAATATATGCCAATAATCATGGTGTCAATTAGTAAGCCTTTCTGGAGGACACTATAGACTATGTTCCAAATCTGCAGCCCCTTTAATCCAGAAATTACGAAAATAGAAACTTAACCTGAGAAAATAATTAAGAATAAGTGCAAAGTTTTCCTAAAAGGAAGGTCACCCCAAGGTTTTTATAATTGCAAACTATGGAAAACAACCTTAAATGTCCAACTATAGTCATGGAAAATTGTCATATAAAAGTATTTATGGGTATTAATATCATTGCCACAGTATACAATTATGTGGAAAAAGCAGGTTTACAAAATAGTACGTAAAATGATCCAAACATGATTGTTTGTGTGTGCACACAATCCTGCACAGGAGACGTGGGAAGTCAATCCCTGAGATATTAACTAGCTATTTCTAGGTGGTGGGACTATGAATTAATCCCATTTTCTCCTCATCACTTATTGGTATTTTCTATTTTAATTGTTACAATGCACAGCACTTTTACAACTTAATAAAGGTTATTTTAATTTTTTTAATTACAGCTTTTGCTTTTAAGAGATTTGCTCATACTCACAATTTAGGTCTGCAGCCATGAGGTGATGGGATACTTTCACCATCTTGCCTTAATAAAGAAGCCCTGGGTTTCCACCTCAAGTTCTTATATCCCTGCAAACTTAAAATGTGTGTTTTTAATTTTTTTTTTAAAAAAAGAGGTCAAAATATTCATATCTTGAAATATTACAATATGGCTCTTCCATTCTTTCCATTTTTTTCTTGGTCCCTTATCCCCAGTATTTGTAATTTGTTTGATGAGATTTAGGGTACCTGAACTCTGGCAGTGCTCCAAAGCCTCACACACACACACACACACACACAGACACTTTATAATTGATTTTTTCCCATACATTATTTAATGAAACCATGTCTTACTACATTTTTTAACTCAATTTATAATATCTGTAAGTTTCCAAGTTGGCATTTTGCCTCTTAGAAAAAAAATCTAAGTATTAAGTTGTACTTTTCTTATTTATCTATAATTGTTGTCTCCCATTGAAAAGAAATAGGTGATTCTCCAATGAACCCATATATAAATCCATTTTCAGAAGCATAAATTGTGAGTAACAAAATCATTCATAGATATACACTATATCACTTTGTATTTTTTAGTTTAGTGGGTTGGGTTTCCAGAAAATAAAGAATATTGGAAGAAGGCCAAGAATGACTGGGGCCAGGGTTGCTGTACATCATGAAATTCAAACAGAGTTCCACTTCAAATATTTCTATTTGCAGCCTTTTAGTTTGGTAAATATTATTTCCTTAAGTATATGACTAAGAACTACACAACACCATCACAATGAAAGAGGCATCTTTCATCTATTTGCTTGTAGGAAAATAAAACTTGCTACTGAAATCTCAATTTTTTTGTCAGACTTTTTGCCTAAGACTGGGATTAAAATTATAGCCACTTGTAGTTTTAAGCTATGGAAATACTAAAATAACAGAAGCAGAAAAAATACTGTAAGTGTGTGTATACAGGAATTCTATATAGAATTTAATGGTAAAGAGCATGGCCCCTGAGTCAGACAAAACCAGGTTTATAATCCCTAATCAGCCACTTTCTAGCAGCATCAACTTGGACTCAGTACTTAACTCCCAAATACCCTCAGTCTCCTCTCCTATTAAAAAGGGTATATATAAATGGACCCATCTCACAAGGTCATCATGAAAATTAAATGAGCTAATCCATGTAAAACACTTCACAGAGTGCCTGACACATAGTAGGCACTGCATAAATGTAGGTATGGTAGTTTGAAGTTGTATGTACCCCAGAAAGGTCGTGCTCTTTTAATCTACTCCTGTGGGTGCAGACCTATTGTGGGTGGGACTTTTTGATTAGGTTATTTTAATCAAGATGAGACCCACCTCATTGAAGGTGGGTCTTAATCCTCTTACAGGAGTCCTTTATAAGAGGATAAAACAAAAGGGATGAAATTCAGAGAAGCACTCAGAGAAACGGAGAGACAGAGCAGCCAGAAGCAAAAAGCAATAAAACCTGGGAAAGAAGGACAGGAGATGTCACCATGTGCCTTCCCATGTGTTAGAGAAGCCAGAGCTGGTAGGTAGCCGGCCTTCAGATTCCAGTTAGCATCCTTGTTGATGCCTTGATTTAGACATTTTTCATGGCCTCAGAACTGTAAACTTGTAAGCTAATAAATCCCCATTGTAAAAGCCACCCCATTTCTGGTATATTGCATTTCGTCAGTTTTAGCAAACCAAAACAGTAGGTCATCATCATTTCCAAGATATCGGCTTCTGTTCTATAGACTGGCTGTCATTAATATGTACCAGAAGTAGATTATCAGACAAGAAAAGATGATGGCCATTTCTATGAGTTGCATAATGATTTTCAGTGGTCAATAAAGCACAATAAAGTAGACTCTATCTACTACAGTCTGACCTTGAAAGTGTTTTCCAGACTCCAGTGAAAGTCACAGGAGTTCAGATCTGGAGTCGCAAAAGGAATGTGGCTCTTAAAAGCTTACCACAGACCACAGATACGGGGCAGTTAACTTATCAAGAGGAAGTGGGCTCTGGTTTTCTTTGCAGGTCTCAGATCTGGGAGCTGCAAAGTTGAGTCACCAGCTTGCTATCTGACCCCAGGCCAGCCACTTAACCTCTCCCTGACCCCATTTCCTTACTTAAAATCACCTCTCTGCTCATGTTCCATTCAAGTCATTATCTCTCTCCACAAAAATTGGTAGTGATTGAGGAGTCCCGTTGATTTTCTTAATTAATGATTTGGTGTATTAGGTCCACAAAATAAAACAGTAAAAGGTTTGGAAATGAGAAAATCCGGCTATGTTTTTTGGTGTTTCGATGTTATTTTAAGAGCTCTCTTCCTAGAATAAAATCCCAGACTCAGACAATAAGCTTTGTCTGACACTATGACCCAAGTTTCTGATGACGCTTTCTTGTGTTGGTATTTCTGGGAGTGACAGAATGTAACAGAACAGGAGCCCCTTTGTCAGAAGGTAGACAAGAAGGAAATAAATTTTAGTTATTTAAAGAAAGTTTCGGACAAGCTAGGCAGTGTCTTTGTTAGAGAACTGAACCAGGAGTCTGGATTATTGGATTTCACATTCAGCAATGTCTCCCTTCTTGGCCTGGGACAATTTGCACAATTATGGGTAGCCACGGAAGAAATCCCCTGAATTAATAAGCTTTCTCAACTACCCACTTATGCAAAATGAACACAAACACACACCCCTAAACTCTCACTCAAATTTCTCACCTTCCTGGTATTTATTGTGAACACTTTGAATGTAGAGATATATTGTCTTTGTCCTCACTCGCACAATGCCTAGCTCCATAATGCTTGCTGACAAAAAGAGAAATTGTGTCTAAAGTGTCAAGTCTAAAATTAACTGAATTTGGTCCTATTTGTCAGAACTTTTTAAAAACTCAACCATTTTCAATAAAAATCTTTATGAAATAATCTACACATTTTCCTGCCTTCTGGATGACTCAAAGTCAAATAACCATTAATTGATTTCCTGGCTATAATGGAATAACTTTTCTGTTCCTCCCTTGCTACCAGAAGCAGCCCTTTCTGCTTCTAATTTGGTGTTTTTTAACCTAACTGAGAAATCAGATTAACAAAGTGTATCAGTTAGAGGTAGGTTCAGGCAAGATTCCATCCTCTCTCTTTAAATTCAAAGGTGCGTAACAGAAACCAAACCACAGTAGTTTAACCACAACAGTGTATTCACTTGTGTAAAGGAAGACCAGATGTAAGCATCTAGGTAAGAAGAACTCCAAGTGTTATCAGAGACACTTCTGTCTTTTGGTCTGCCATATACGACTTGTCATTGTCTGAAAAGATTGCTGGAGCTCCAGTAAATACAGACACATTCCAAGCAGCAGAAAGAAGGAAGGAAAGCATAACAAAAGGGTACTCTCTTCTTACAGAACTGTCTTGGAAGTCCTACCAACATTTCTATTACATCTTATGTGTCAATACTTAGGTACATGACCACACCTAGCTAAAATGGAGGCTGGAAATATAACGTCATCCTTTAGCTAATGGATACATTGCTCCCCAAATAAAAATTGACTTTCTGTTTCTAAAGGGAAGGGAAAAATGGATATTGGGATAGAACAGAGGTCCTCGAATGTGTATCCCCAGACTGGCAAACTCTGTATCACCTGGGAACTTGTCAGACATGCAAATTACCAGGCCCCACCCATGAATCAGATCTAGAGGTGTGGCCCAGCAATCTGTGTTTTAATAAACCCTCTAGGTTTATCTGATGCATGATAAAATTTAAGAACGGTGGAATAGACAATAGCCAACTCTGCCACAACAGGTTTGAATTTTGTATAATAAGAGGGTTATTATACCTGTGTGAACACATGCAGGGTATGGCACAAATGTTGAGCTCCCTAACTTTATTACATGTATTTCAGTGACTCCAAAGGCGGCTTCTGTTTATTTTATTTTAATTTTTTATTTCCTTGTTCTCAAGATGCACAGATTACTGGAAATCTGACCTCTGATAAGCAGTAGTGTTCCTGGATTATCGGGAATGAAGCATTAGAAGTAGTGTGTTATCCATCACTGTGTGACAGTATGGAAAACAGGCAAGATTCCATCCACTCTCTTTAAATTCTAAGGTAGTGTTTTGCAACGTCTTAAAACCCTTGCTTTCTTTTCAAAAACATAAAAATCATGTCTTAACTGTTATTTGAAAGAATTAAATAAAATATTGAGACTAGAAAAAGTCTTGTGATAATAATTTTAGAATATGCTTTTGAAAATATGCAAACACATGCACACACCTTGGAGGATCCTGAATTTACACCTGTCACACCATCACCACCTGCTTTGGGAATCACTATTCAAAGGCAAAGGCAAGCAAAAGGATAGTTGCAAAACACTGGTAGATGATTTCACACGAGTCTGGGTAAAGACTGAGAAAACGAATAGACTGATATCCTTGGATCCAGATCTGGTTATTTGGCTGGCTGACAAATCAGCTACCAAACTGGAGAGCTAAACTGGAGATCTGATCTAAATCAACGGCAGTGTTTTATTGATTCAGCCTGACTTAAAAAGAGACATTAAGGCTAATGAACCAACATTAAATAAATAACACATTTAAAGTCAAATCCAAGTTGACAGGGTATTTAATGGACAAAAGAGTTGTGGAAAACATATTTAAAGCTTACAAATACATGTAGACCACTCCTTACACTTCAGTGAGCCAGTAACTTTGTCAAATGAGTAAGTGGACTTAATACACTGTTAGGCAGAGACCGGGAAATGATGAGAGTGAGATGGTGAGATGAAGGGAACATCAACTAATTGGTTCTAGATAAAAGGTCCCAGAGAGAGCCTACTTAATTATTGCAAATATCTTCAACTTCATATGTGCAATAAAGACTCTGCTGTAGATTGAATAGAGTACAACTACTATCACAATAGGTGGGTGGAGAGTGCCAGAAAATACCTGAATCTACAAAGCTTAAACAAGAAAAATTCAGAGGAAGAAAGATGCTTTTCTCAATCACCCAACAAAATACTCAGAACCTGGTAGGAAGAGCACAGCGTCATGCTCCATGCTCTGTGGAGCATTTCTTTTCACCAAAGTAGCCTCTGAATACAAAGAAGAGAGGTTGCCAGACCCTGGAAGGTTTGATAGCACATTCCAAAGCTGTACCAGACACCAAGCTTGGAATTTCTTTAAAATTTTAGCTTGAACAATGCATGAAGATTTTGTATTCTACTCCATAGTGTTTGTTTTCATTTTCAAAGTTTCACCAACATTAAAACACAATTGCCATATTCTGCAGATCCTTATATCCTCCATATCTCCCAGTATCCTTGGAGTATACACAGCCCAGTTTAAAAACTGAAAATCTTACCTGCAAATAACCCATAGGGTTATTGTACTGAACCACACTTGAAGTTTTCATGAACCACTTAGATAATTTTTAATGGGGTTAAAAAAAACTCAGCCCTTGAGTATTTCTAAATTATATTCTGCTAACACACTTAGCTGGACTTCCTTTCACTTCAGGAGCTGAGAATGGGAGTACAGAAGATTGTAACCTGTCAGGTGACAATTATCAGCAACACAAGGGAATGAAGGACAAAGATGTTATGGATTAGTTTCCCTGAAAGATCACTGACATGGACTAGAACTGTGTTTCTCAAGCACAGGTAATGTCAGAACTCCTTTCAAAGAGAAATCATTCTTTAATTTTAAGGAAAAGTGCAGACCCGCCCACTTTTGACATAGTTTTATCAAAATGTCACTGGGTATAAATACAAAAGCATAGAACTTGGCATTAACTATTTCTGCTTATATTTTTACACAGCTATAAAACCAAATCAATTTTGCATATTAAATAAAAACAAAACTAAACTAACAAATTTCCAGCTTTAATGTGTGACCAATGTCATTCTACAGAAAATAAATCTCTCAATGTGAATAAGATTCTCTTTATTACAACTGATTTTTTTGAGTAAACATAAATGCACACATGAGCATAGCAACTGCAAGGTGATAACTCAGTTATAAAGAACTCATCAAGATAAGTTCACAAAATATGCTTATATACTTTTTAAAAATTATCATCAATGTGAATAAACAGAAATTTAAAATTCTCATAGAAAATACGGAGACTTCTAAGAGCATATCCATAGACTACCACCGTCCTCTACCCACAGTTTTAGATGCATTGATCTAGAAGGGGGAAATAAAAAAGTACATTATCATGTTGCATTGTTCTGATCTGTTTATTTGTCTGTCTCCACCTCTAAACAGAATGTTCCATTAAAAAAATGTACTATCTGGTTCATCATTGTATTCCTAGGTCCTCATGCAGTGTCTGGCACATAGAGGCTCTAAAAATACATTCACTGAATGAATGAATGAAGTTCATACAATTCTATGAAAGGATTATAATCTAGGTACTGAGCAACAGAGTAAGGTAAAGGTCTAAGAGTCAAGGAAAGATGTGCAATGACCAAAACTCTGGGTATTATCACTAGCAACTTGTCTTTTTTCTGGGAGGGTGATCTATCACTAGATTATCATAGCACCTGTTGGGATGCAGGAAAAGTCTGGAAAACCACTGGAGTTAACTGTGATCCCAGAAGAATTGGAGGAAATCATGGTCCTGAAGACTGATATTACCAGTTACTGAATTGGTAAAGAATTTAAAAGGTTCTTCCAGGAAGTAAAAAAGATATGTAAATACATTTGCTAAATGATTTTCAATTAGGTAAATATTAAACTTTAAAAGGAGAAGGAATCAGTCATTTAAATCACTCTTTAAAGTAAAAGCAGTGGAATTGTGAAACACAATGATCACATTGGGCTTATAACACTAATTTCATTTTCCTACTAAAGAAGAGAAAGTGGAAAGGCATTACTAACTTGAACAACCAAACTTCCTTCCTTTTTTTTATTTTTTGCCCAAACTTCATGGGCATAAAAAAATTATATATTTTTCATGATGTGAGCTATAAAAATAAGCAAGTGCAATGAAAAAGACCCTTTCCTTTTTGAAGGAGACAAAAGACAAGTTTTATATGTACAGAAAATTAGAATTCAATGTATATCTGGTTGCTGTTTTTTTCTACCTCCTAAGAAGATAAATAGTAAATATCTCCATACAAACGTCTAACAACTGACAACACCACTTGTTTTACCTGTCCTAAAGGAAAGATGTGCTAGAAAAGACTGATCATAAAGCTAGTAAGAATGAAGGAAATTACATAAAAATACTTTCCTTCTCTATGTAATTTAAGATAAAAGGAGAATTCATTTTAACTAAAATCTTTCCATATTGAGAGTTTACGATTTTAAAGATTACTTCATTTCATGTTAACTTTCTCAGATGCCCTTTTTAAATTAAAATATGATCTGATTACCATGGTAGATGCCTGAACTGGAAATTCAGAAATCTAAGATGGATCTATAAGCCGTAAATTTCTGATTGGATTGCTATTGATCAATCAAAAATTATTTGGGGCACTTACTATGTGACGAACATATGTTCTTATCTATATTTTCCCTGACTCTGAATTTTTTTTAATTTAGCATTTAAATACATGTATTACCTGTAAGTTCCTTTGTATAATGTGGAGCATGAATGGATGGATGGATGGATGGTTGGACATATAGTTGGATGAATATACACAGAGAGATAAAATACTGCTAGCACATAAAATGGCAGCAAATATAAGACAACACATTAAACACAAAAGTGTATAATATACATTTTAGTTCTGCAGGAATTCAGGACAGTTAATAACAGATGGAATGACAGGAAAACGTTAATGTCTTTTAGTCTTACACAACCCACAAAACTCCAGCCTCACAACAATAAGCTAGATTTTCCTGCTTGTGTCAATTCTGTGGACATTGCTTTAAAAAAATCATATGCTTTCTAGTTCCCCTTCCCCTCAGTGGATGTTCGAACGTTCACTACTTTTTTCCAGCTCTCTATTCTTCTCCCTCACTCTCAGAATTTTGCATCTCCTAACTTACAAAGAAATTTTTAAAAATTGGATACGAGTTTCACCAATCTCTCTGTTGCCAAGTCCAATGAATATAGTTTGGTCCTTGGCTTTCTTGACCTCTCTGAAGCATTGACACTGGTGACTGCTTCTTCCTTGTTGAAACACACTCTCTTCTCCACAGCCCCGATGCTCCTCTCTCCTGAGTGCTCCCTTACTTGTTTGCTCTTCCTTCTCAGATCACTTCATTGGTTTTTCTTTCTCAGTTTATATTTGCTGTTTATATTAGTCAGGGATTGCCACAGTAACGTTGTTTAACTAACCACCCCAAAGCACAGGCGTTTATTCTCAGGCTCTCAAGTCTGTGGGTGAACTGTAGTTCAGCCAAACTAGGGTGGGCTCAGCTTCAGACTGTCCACTAGGCTTGAATCCAGGCTGCAAGTGGGGCTCAAGTTTACTGCCTTTTCGGGGCCCAACCTGAAAGGATTGCAGCAATTTGAGATCTGTTCCTCTCACAACAGATCACCAGAGCACAAGAGAGAAAGCCAACTGCACAAGCACATTTCAAGCCTCTGTTCACATCATGTCCACTAGCATCCCATTAGCCAAAGCATGTCATATAGCTAAGCCCGGTGTAAGATGTGGATGTATAACTCACCCACCATAAAGCCATTGCAAGGAAGTAAAGAATTAGGACTGGTAATTCAATTTTGTTTTCAAGGTTATTTCCTCAGAGCGTCTCCCTTTTTATCTCTTCTTGGATTCTTATACACACCATTATATGTAAATGATCCCCAAATCTATATAGCTTAAATCCAGATTTCTCCACCAATCTCTAGACCTGTAAAACCAGTTGCCAAGTCTCACAGGCATTTGAAATGCAAAACAAAATCAAAACTGAAGGAACTGCATGTCTTATCTCTCAATAGATACAGAGCCCAAAATTGTGACTCTCATCCAGTTAATATTTACTGAGAGCCTATGTACCAAGCACTATTCCTAGAACAGGAGTCAGATCAGTGGGGAAAAAAAGTTTACAAGATTGCTACTCTCATGTAGCTTACATTCCACATGTTTTTAAATAAATTAAATTTTTTTCTTTCTGTCAGGCTTCCACCACTATGTTTCTATCTGTAACATAGAAAAGGGATTTCTTATAGGGGCTAGACCTTATACAATTGTGGGAGCTAGTAGAGCAGTCTCTGTAGTCTGTAACCTCTGTGACTAGGGTTGATCTACTATAGCCAAGACACTATATGTCATCCAGACTGCCAGGTTGGGGTGGAAAGTTGAATGAGGATGAAACAAGGACAGACAAGAATCCACAAGGATAAGTGGGACCCACGAGAACAACTAGAACCACAAGGGTATGCAGGAACTTCCCTGTCAGTCTCCCACCACCTCCAACCTCAATGCCCTGGGTGACGTGCTGGTGCCCTTCCCCACAGAGCTGCCCATGCACTTGTCTCAGCACTTGGGGAAGCTGACGGAGGAGATCTGCTGAGTGCTGGAGGAGCCACCCAGATGGAGAACTGCCCTATACCAATGAGGTGAGCTAACAGACGAACAAAAACATGCTCGAGTTGCCACAGTGCCTGGTCAGCACTGAGCTTCAGAGTGTAACATGGCTGCAACTTCCCTTCCACTCACTAAATCTTGGACAAAATGTCTCCTGTGGCCAAACTAACCCAAAACCTACAGATGAAAGAATTCTGGAAAATATAGTTCTAAAGTAGCTAAGCCATCACAGTACAAAGCTGTTACAGTATGTTAAAAAAACAATATTGAGGAGACATGACTTAAATGGGACCTGGATGATAAATAGAATTTAGATAATCCTAGAGGTGAGAGGAGTCACCCAAAAAAGACAAAAGGCAAAAGTTAGTACGTCAATTTGTCATAGTAAGCAGTTTGGCCTAGCTTCAGAGTCTTATCTTTTAGAAAAACAAGGTTAATAACATACTTGCCTGTTAGGGACCTTACAAAAATTTGATGAAACCTGGTTAAAAGATGCTGGTAAGTCAATATACAAATGCCGAGTGTTAAGTGTGGCAATTATTTGGAGGAAAGATATAACATAGAGACAAGAGAGTCCATTCTTTACATGTACAACAACTCTCAGGCCACTCAGGAGCTATTTACTACTTAAAGGAGAAATTTATTGGTGACCTAAAAAAATGCACCAACCCTGTGACCAAAGTATGTATAGGTAGTAATTCACTCTCCTGGAAGCATCTGGCTCATCACTTTTACTATAGTTTTCACACATATTTGGAAAAAGGTGCCAATCACTTCACCTGACTATCTGGGTACAATTTGCATAATTTAAACCAGATGTCCCATTGCAATAATAATGGAAAGAAGGCTCTGTTTGGAGAACTGCTGAAGAGTATAGGCAGAGCCTGAGGCAGAGCCTAAGGCATGACTGCTGCGAGGCAAGGTTTTAAAGTAGAAGTTGACCTGCAAGACTTCCCTTTCTTTATCCTGTTTCCCTTTTGCCCTCTCTCTCACCATCTACTCATCATTCTCCCTAGTTCTAAGGAAAGAAGCCAATAAACTAATTCACACTAAGGTGTAAAAACCTGATAAGACAGCTATAAGATATTAAGCAAGGTCATAAGCCAAGGAAAAACATACTAGCAATGAGATTTCAGGGAATCTTGAGCCAATAAAAGAGGAAAAAACCTTATCCAGATTCCCTCAAATTATTCCATCTACTCATTTAAGCCTGCCTTACCCAGCGTCTATCACAGAGAAATCACAGATGGTAAGAATGAGCACTGTTTTTCCTCAGTGCAAGTCTTCCCCACGGACTCCAGATGTAGGAGAAACTTCAGCTCACCATTTGTGCTGGTTTTTTTACAAACAATTTAAGTGTGCTAACTAATAACAGGCCAGCACTATCCCCTCCTGGTTGTTGCTTTTCTACTGACTGAAATTTATAAGCAGTATGCTCAAAATATCTTTCTCAACATCTCTTTCTCTTTCCTACTACCGAAATCTTTCTCCAAAACTCTTGGTTAGGATACGTAGACTACGAGAGATGAGATATATAGATGGTAGACAGATAAGATTAGATAGATGGATGGATGGATGGATGGATGGATTAAAAACCTATCATGCATGGGAAATGTGAATTTTCAAACAAGAGAATTCAAAAATAAATGAAACACAAAACAGCCCGAAAAGATTTCCACTGCTGATGTCAGGAAGACTTTCAAACCAATGCTCAGATTTATACACTGCACAGAACTGTGCTTCCAGTGCTCAAAATGCCTACAGAAGCATCCCCTGCTACCCTGTTGTCTGCCTTCCCTCACTGCTCCAATCCTCTTCATCCCCAGCCGTTAAGCAGCTCAGATACATTTTAACGCCAAGAGAGCACTGTATGGGGGCCCCAATTTACTGGAGCAAAAGGCAAAAAATAAAGCTATGAAATTGTTTGCAAGAGCTTAAAATAACTGGTCTGGCAAAGCAAAGCTATGCTTTGAGAGAGAAATAGCAGAGCCACAGAAGAGAGAATTCTAACCATCTAGCTGCCCATAAATGACCTCCCTGCTTTGTCCAGCAGTGCACTTCCTCCCTATGAGAGCATCTTCCCCAAGGCAGTGACAGTCATTCAGGTTTTTATCTTTCACCCACATATCATCTTTTTAAAAATCTACCCAAATAGTAAAAGACCTGTGGCTATGAGAGAAGGGCTTTTAACGTAATTTAATATGACTTCAGAAACCACAGCCGAGAGACAAATACATCAGTGAATATATATATATATAAATATATATAAATATATATATATTTTAGAATGACCGAGATTTACTCATCATGAAATCCTCTGTTGTAAGCATGTCCCAAAGGATTGCAAAACAAAAGCTAGATTCACCAGCTCCTTCCTTGCTAAACAAGACTCACCCTGTCCCTCAGGGCAGCCAGCAGCCAAAAAGGGTTTGCACCCTGCCCCACAGGGCTAGGGACTGAGAGCAAGAAGGAGCCTAGAGACTGGAAGCCTGGTGGAGGAGGTCCCGGGTCCCGCCGACAGAGTCCAAGGCACCGAACCAAGCCACTTGGATGGAAGTCCAACATTTGGGTGTATATTAATTGACACCAAACTCGGTGTTTCCCTGTAGTAGGCACAGAACAAGCATGATGCACCAGCCAGTACACAGGACTTGATTTCTTGCCAGACCCTTGGGCAAGCTGGATCTGGTCTACATTATCTAATTTGATTCCTGGCTACAATGATGGATGATGTCCAAGACCTAGTAAATCTTCATACTCTCCATAGTTCCCAGGAACTCAGGTCAGTTCTGGCATCTCCATAAAGCCAATGCTTAAAATACATACCCTCCTCTTCTCCTCCACTAGCAAACAAGCAGCTTCCAAGCTAGGCATTGGAGATTTCCAAATTGGAGACTGCCAGGAATTAGACAGGATGTTCTTAAGCAAATATGAGTAGAGACAGGCATTATCATCAAGCCAGACATGTCTGAGGTGAAAGGAACCTCAGCATGTTCCTGACTATGTTGATCTCCAGCCTGGTGGCCAAAGTTTCAAAGTTTTACATTATATCACCTTCAGATTATCATATTAAAAATTAAACTTAACCTAAACAAATAAATTTTATCTATAGTCATCACCCATCACAAGACTTTTTTATCCTACCTTTGGCTATCTTATGATTGGTTGGGGCTTAGAACCAGTTTGTGGGTAATCTTGGTATCCCCAGAACCAAGCAACAAAACTGTTGAATTCAATTGTCCTTGCTAGAAATACAGTACATACTCCCTTGTGCTAAACTTACTTGTATATTATGTGGAATTACTTATATACCATATTACAAGCTCAGAGAAGACTGGAGCCATAAGAAATAACCAATAAATATATCTGTCAAATAAATGAAGTTAGAGAAATCCTGAGTTTCTCAGAAATATGAAAAAAATTTAACTAATTTGAGTTTATTATTTCAAAATTATCTCCCACCTAATTTATTTTACCACCATTGCTAAGAAGTTGCAGAATGATAAATATTAGTTTTTAACCACCTCTCCTAATCAATATTCTAATGGCTGCAGAAGAGAAAGGAGTGATGTCCCTCCCACCACCCGCCACTCCCCCCAAATCAAAGGTTTAGTTAAAGAGCTGAAGAATCTTCCCCTAGCTAATATCATCTTTTCTCACTACAAGGAGAAGGGTTCTTGTGGTTCTGAGTCTCTGAGTGTCAACATCTGGTCTCTGGGGCTCCTTGCCCAGCAGCTGGAGCTGAGGGCAGATACATTCTTAAAGTGACTTTTCCTCTCTCAAACACACTAGGCATTTGGCTGGTTGGGCAAATGGTTCCCATGGATACTTCCAATATCAAGAATCGTAAGACTATATGCTATTTGATTAACGCATTTTCAATGTTAATAAATTCAAATTTATGAACATAACTAGAACACAGGAAAACACCTCTACTGAGTAGAGGTGAAAATCTGATGCAAATCAGCTTCCTATGAGATACAGATTATGATGCAATTCATTAAATGAAACCGTATTTTTCAGTGGATCCAGAAAATAGAACCTGGATGACATCTTAAATACACACCATTCTAATTTTACCCAAGCTAAATAATTGTATGTTATTATAATAATACACACTATTACTAGCTAATAATAGGGTTGCATTCATATACTAAGCACTTTACAAACTACAAGTACAATGGCATTTGCAGTAATGGTTATCATCAAGTTTGCAAAAAGTTTGCTGCCTCTCTTTTCACATGCTTATGTGCCCTAGTACATTGAGTTTCCCAAAATCCTAAGATTCAGCATTTTCCTCTAATCCTGACAGTGAAGTCACAAAGTGCTAAGTAGATGAGAAAGGTTAGGGACATGTTTGCTGTTTGCAAAACTATCTTGGTTGGTGAAGAAGAGCACAGGGTCTAGGAGACAAAACTAATCTGGATTTGAGTCCTAACTCTTACTTACAAGCTGTGCGACCATGGACAAATTGTGTAACTACTCTTTCCTAATCAGTAAAAATGGTGATAATAATACTCTCTTTTTTTTGAGTAATGAAAATGTTCTAAAATGCATTGTGATGATGAATGCACAGCTGTGTGATGATACTATGAGCCATTGATTATATACTTTGGATGGACTGTATGGTGTGTGAATATATATCAATAAAATTGCATTAAAATAAAAATAATTAAATATTAATAAAATAATTCAAGAAATGTTAAAAAAAAAAAAAAGCTGATGCAAAGATTAAGCCAGAAAATGTAAGAGACAATGCCTTGCATCATGTTTTGGAAATAGAACACAATCATAAATACTTAGCTTTCTTCTTTATGAAGAGGGAATTATTTGCTTAAAATCCACAACAGGCACTGGGGAGCTCCGAGTAGCTGGATCCCCCACACTTTGCCCACATTCTTCCAGGCCACCAGGTCCCATCCTCACATTTCTCTCCTCCAGTGTCCCTTTATTCTTCAGGCCACATGATA
This sequence comes from Choloepus didactylus, assembly GCF_015220235.1. Taxonomy (NCBI): domain Eukaryota; kingdom Metazoa; phylum Chordata; class Mammalia; order Pilosa; family Megalonychidae; genus Choloepus; species Choloepus didactylus. The sequence continues at coordinate 94,226,582 of NC_051314.1, forward strand.
TTCTTGATCTCAGAGAAATGAGATTTCAAGGCGTTTAAAGGGTACCTTCCGAAGAACAAGGGAGATTTTTTAGGAAGGTATAAAGCAGCATCAAGTAGAGGAGATGGGCCTTTAATTCAGAAAAAAATAAACACAAGCCAAAAGATGCAAGTTGCCTGCTCTGGAGACTGACATGGTGACAGATTCAATGGAGACCGCAAGGAAAATTCTGTGTGGTGACCTAACTAGATAGTTGCATAAGTTTTCTTGCTTTCAGGGAACTCGGTGCTGTTTAATAACTAAGGTTCCTCTTGTGCTGAGAATATATTTGCCCTACTTTAGAAGCTCTGGAACTCTCTCCAGCCACTGAAGGGAATAAAAACTTTAACACTGAAAACTTTGCATATAGTTTCCCTTTAGGATATGTTTAGTTCAATAGGGGAAATATAATTTACCTGGAAGATTTATTATACATTTCCAAAAGGTAGACATTTACTTTCTCCTCATCACCGGGATTAGGCACATTTATGTCATTAACCTTCCAAACACTCCTTTGGGGATGGGGGTGACTTTCCTAATAACCGTTATGGTCAATCTGAGGTCAGAGGTAAACAAAAGGTTAGGTATCACCGAGTCCCAGGCAATATAACTTCAGAGGCAAAAACCATGATTGGAATCTAGGTTCTCTGGCTAATTACCTCACTACCATCCAGACTTGCATGTCTCTTCTGATGCCTACAGAGACATTTACTTCCTGACGTTCTCAGGTCACGAGGAAAGCTCAAAAGAGCTTGGAAAATGATCAAGTAACCACAGGTGGAAGAAGACGCTCCCCAGCCTGCTTCATCCTGTCCTTTAGCTGTGGCCTGCTCATCACAGCCACGGCTTACCTAGCTAGAGCTCTACAGAGACAAACATATGTCAGATGAGTGGGTCTATTCAACACAGTCAACTGACCCTGGAACAGAGCAGCAAACTTCAGCCACTGCAGAGAGAAAATGGGCAGAAAATTTCTTTCCCCTTATTAAGTGAATTACCCAGCTTACAGCTCAGATCCTAAGTTACAATAACTGCAATTTATTGAAGTTCTACTGCAAGCTGTATGCTACACTAGGCATTTTAATACATCTTATTATTTAATCTTTATAAAAACCCCACAAGGTACATATTCTTCTCCCATTTTACCAGTGAAAAACCTAAGACTCCAAGAGATCTTGTAACTTACCTATGTGAAGTGACAGAATGAGGACTCTTTCTAAACAAAGTTTAACTGGCTCCAAACTCTGATTTCAGTGGTATATCTTAATTTTCTTACAAAGAAACTTTCTCTAAGGCAAGAGCATGATCAGAACATTCCTCCCTCTCTAGACCACTCACCTACACTTCCTGACCACCTTCTTCCAGCCTAGTTGGCATTGATTTCTTTGAAGTGAAATCAATTTAACCTCAGAAATCAGTTTACCTCCTCCCATGTCAGGGTGAGTCCTGTCCTTACCAAGGAAAGGCTCTATACAAATGATGACCACAAGGCCTGGTGGACCACAAGATCCTCAGGAGATTCCCAAATTATGAACTTCCAGAAGAGGAAATTGGCCAGCTATGATTGTCTGGAATTGCCATCAATACGAATGCTCCTTAGGATGGTAGTATTTAATTTCAAATTTGGTAGAAATATAAAGCATAAAAGCTAATCTTTAAAATAAGAATGATCCTTGTCACATCCTCTTCTTGCTACTTTTCTCCCTCTCCCCGTGTTTTGGGACCTGCCTTCTCTGCAGAATCTAAAAGGTCTAGAGCAGGGCTTCTCAAGCCAAATGTCCCCTGGAGGAATAAATTGCCCCTGATAGAGAACCACTGGTCTCAATCATGCTCTAAGTTACCATAAAGCTCTAAGACGCTCTAAATAGAATGTTATCATATAGCCCTGAGATCATTGTCAGAAAACTATCATGCTTGCTCATCTTGTAACACTGATATTCTAGACTCAAAAGAAAAGTGGATGGTGCTCACCAGGTTGTCATCTGTAGAATAGGAGAATAAAGACATTCCATCCTTTAAGAATTTTCCAGAAAGCAACCAACCATTCCTGGGTAGAGTGGACAAAAACAAAAACTGTAGATGAAAAAGGGTCAGTCTTTTAAAAAAGTGCTTGTTTGTATACACTTTCAATTGAATCTTCTTAATACACTGTAAGTTAAGGGAACTGGAAAAATACAATTTTCCATTTTACCAATAGGGCCGTTTTTTTCTTGGCTGAAAATAAGTCATAGAACAAAACTTTAAGATTTTCAGATGGCTTCCCTTCTCAATTACACTTGGTACTAATGCAAAGAATGAATATCTGAAAAAGTGACAAAGAAATGTCAATTCTTAATACACCGTTTGAGTTTTGCAAAACTTTTAATTCTGAAAAGTTTTGCCTTTATTCCTTGGCTTTAATGAAGTTATAAAATGAGGAAATTGTTGTATAGCATAGCAATATAAATATTGGTTTAGTTGCGTTTGCTCTTTTTCACCTTTTTCTATTTAATTTTTTTTTTTAATCTGTCTAGAGTCAGTTATACCAGGTATTAATCAATGAAGTCTTTGTTTGTCTGCTAGATTTGTCTGTGACCAAATACTATGCTACGTAGGTGAATTCAAGTAAATGTCTCCAAACGTTTTAGTGCAGGACCATCAATGGGAGGGTTGGCCTAAGAGGGGGTGGCAATAGAATGGGTCTAAGTAATAGGACACAAAACTATCTAATCTCCAGTAGAGTCATTACATATTGTTAAAATAGAAACAGAATGTCCTGACCACTTAGAAAGGATTCAGTGGAAAACAATACATGTAGCTGCTTTAGTTTGCTAATGCTGCGGAATGCAAAACACCAGAGATGGATTCGCTTTTATAATAAGGGGGTTTATTTGGTTACACAGTTACAGTCTTAAGGCCATAAAGTGTACAAGGTAATGCATCAGCAATCGGGTACCTTCACTGGAGGATGGCCAGTGGTGTCCAGAAAACCTCGGTTAGCTGGGAAGGCACATGGCTGGCGTCTGCTCCAGAGTTCTGGTTTCAGAATGGCTTTCTCCCAGGATGTTCCTCTCTAGGCTACAGTTCCTCAAAAATGTCACTCTTAGTTGCTCTTGGGGCATTTTTCCTCTTTTAGCTTTTCCAGAGCAAGAGTCTGCTTTCAACGGCTGTCTTCAAACTGTCTCTCATCTGCAGCTACTCTCTCAGCTTCTGTGCATTCTTCAAGCTTGCTCCTTCTGTCTGAGCTTATATAGTGCTCTAGTAAGCTAATCAAGGCCCACGCTGAATAGGCGGTGCCACACTTCCATGGAAACTATCCAATCAGAGTCATTACCCACAGTTGGGTGGGTCGCATTTCCATGGAAACGCTCAAAAGAATTACACTCTGATCAATACTAATGCGTCTGCCCACACAAGACTGCATCAAAGATAATGGTGTTTTGGGGGACATAATACACTCAAACTGGCCCAGTAGCTATATAATTTTTTAATCCTCACAACAACCTTAAGAGGTAGATGCTATGATTATCCCCATTTTTCCGATGAGAATCTGAGGCACAAGGAGGTTAAGTAATTTGCTCAGTGTCAAAGAGCTAAGTGGAGAGAAGCAGAGTTGGGATTTGAACCCTGGCAGTCTGACTCCCAAGTTCATGCTCTTAACTGTTGCAGAAACAGCCTCTTTAAGAAGTTAGAAGCAAGGACCTAGGAAGGAAATACATGTATAAAGTGACAGATTATTCAAAATATAGCCAAACTGATGGGAGATTTAGCAATTATTCCATTAATTTGGTCTCTATAGAGAGAAATTCCTTAGGAGTTGAGGAGTAAAGGGGATTGAAATGCCCCATTCTGCTATCTATGCTCATCAAATTAACCATGTAATTGCCAGATGCCAAACCTCTTTGGTTGATATAGCCCTAATGTTAGTCTTTAAAGATAAGCAATTTTGTAAATAAGCATCATTCTACTCCTACTGACAACTAAAAAGCACTGCTGTGTGGGAGGCTGAGTAATTACCTCAGATCTGGAATGAAGGACTCAAAACCCAGGGAGAGGCTCTTCACAGCTACCTCTGAAATATTTCAGGGGGCTGGGTTTGCCCTGCTCCGATGTGCTGTTAACAGTACTCTTTCCTTTGGTCTTTTATATGCCCTTCCTTTCCCACACTATCGTCTCCTTGATCTTCCCTTCTTCCACCTGTGCTCTCAACATGGGCATCTCCAAGATTCTGTCCTTGACCACAATCATGGTTCCAACCATCTTTCATAAAGCAATCCTAAATCTAGGCCTCCAACTGGACTTCTCCCCTGAATTCCAGACCCACATCCGAACTTCCTACTGGACGGTTCATCCAATTGTCCAAAGCAGGACTCATGTTTCCCCTCTCAAAAAAAAAAAAAAAATCCTCATCAATGATTGTAGTTAATAACTCCCATCTTTGTCATCAATTCTGCCCACCACAACCTACCACATCCAATATTCACCTAATGCTGTCCCAGAGTCTGTCATTCTGTTCCCCATTCTTCTTCAATTTTACAGCCCACCTAGATTTCTGTAATGAGCTCCTAACAAGTCACCCTGCCTCTAGAGCTATGCTGGCCAATATAGTAACTACGAGCTGCAGGAAGTGATTGTGCACTCAAAATGTGCTAGAATGAAATGAGATGTGCTGTTAAGTGGAAAGGACATGCTCTGTTTCAAAGACTCAGCAGGAAAAAAAAGGTATATAAAATATCTCATTAATAATATTTATCTTGATTACATATTGAAATTATAATAAAAATATATTAAGTTTAAAAATATTATATTTCACCAGCTTCTTTTTACTTTTGTTTTTTAATGCAGTGGGGCAGGCTGAATAATGGCCCCCAAATGTGTCAACATCCAAGTCCCCAGAACCTGTGAATATGTTATCTTACATGGCAAGAGGGACTTTGCAGATATGATTAAGTTAAGGATCATGAAATGGGAAGGTTATCCTGGATTATCCGGGTGAGCCCAATGTAATCACAAGGGCCCTTAGAAGAGGGAAGGAAATGTGATGATGGAAGCAGCAAGAGAGATTTGAAGATGTTACATTGCTGGCTTTAAAGATAGAGGAAGAGACTACAAGACAAGGGTTGCAGGCAGCCTTTAAAAGCTGAGATAGGAAGAAAACAGATTCTCCCCTAGACCCTCCAGAAGGAGTCAGCCTTACTGACACCTTGATTTTAGCTTCATAAGATTCACTTCAGACCTGATCTCCAGGACAAAGTTGTGTTGTTTTAAGCCACTATGTTTGTAGTAATTTGTCACAGCATCAGTAGGAATCAAATATATTTAGCCACTAGAAAATCCAAATTATGTGCGACTCACGTTTGTAGCTCACATTATGTATCTACAGGATAGCACTGCTCTAAGATCTTCTCCCTGTCAGTGCATTTCCCTGCTATAGTGATCTATTGCTATCATTCCTGTGCTCAAATGCTGTCAATGACAATGCAAGTGATAAAATAAAGCCCAAATACCTCTCCCTCACTTTACATTTTCCAGCCTTTACATTTTCTACTCCAACCCCGTAAACATCTTTCCTTTCAATCAATCTATTCTACCTCTGCTTCCACGTATTCTCCTTGTTTTCCTCATTTTACCCCTGTCCCAAAGTGTTCCCGTAGTCCTAGATGCATTTTATTTTCATAAATGCCTAAATGCATTTTATTCTCATGATGTCAAAATCCTATCCATCCTTCAAAATTTAGCTTAAATCTCTGTTCCTCTATGTAGCCTTTCCACAACTCCCAAAAGGAGTCCCTCTATATTTCCTATCACATGTTTCCCTTGTATCACAGAATTTTGGAAATCTGACTTAGAATCATGATTATCCTGCACTGAGTGCTTCCAAGCACAGGGGCTGGCCTTATTCCCCCTGGTTCAGAGTTCACCAGCGGTGACTTCTCTGTGCTGCAAACATCAAGTACAGAAGTTGTAGGGTTGGGCCTCAAAGGGTGACTCTGGTTTTCTGTTGCACTGTGGTGGTTCAGAGGCTGGGCTTCGACTTGCCAACACCGGGGAACCGTGGGACGATTTGAAGAGGAGACTTCTGGGAAAAGACTGCACTTTCTTTGTGAGCTGGAGGGACACAAAGCTGTAATATTTGGGGTTAGTACTTCGTTTATACATCTTCAATTGTACTCACAGACTAGTGAAAACTGGAACATACTGGAGACAGAGAGAAAAGAAAGAGGATCTGTGAGGTCAAATAAAAAATGTTAAACAGAAGAGATGCTGCATGAAGGGCTTGGATATTTATACGAAGCTCCTCATTTTTGTCAGAACAAGACCACCGTGCAAGTCTCAAGTCTCCTCATCCAGCAGCTGCTCTGGTTTTCCTCCTTGCACAGTCATTCTTCTAGGCTGAGGCCTTCAAAACTGTTTTTATATTTGCATGAATAAAATACTCTAATAAGCATTAACTTCAAACTTCATTAATATATAAATATATATTGGGGAAAAAAGCCAGATGAAAACTGTTATGCAACTCCAACATTAAAGGTCCTTTGACTGTATTTCTAGGTGATGACAACTCTCTATTCTTAGTTCCCTGAGTGATGCCAGCTGTCCATCCTGAGAATTTGGGAACATTTCCCCAAAGAACAATGTGTTAAATTATGCCACTTTCACTGCTTTGTGTGAGAGTCATATTAGCCCAGTGCTCAGGGCCTGCAACTTTTGCCTTCAGATGGATTGGGTTGAAATTCAAGATAAGAAAATATCGTACATTAATAATAGAGTGATATACTGGGCTATAGTATTTTGGTCAATCTACACAGTGACTTTGGATGGATGGTAAGGCAAATATTATCACCCCTATCTTATAGATGAGGAATTTCCTAAAGCTAGGAGGTGATAGAGGGGGAATTCAAACTTGTGTTCTCACACACCATAAGAAAGCATATCATAAAATGTAGACAACTCATGGACTGTTAGATTTTAAAATAAACAGAGGAATCATCTAGTCCAACACCCTAGCCTTACTGGCAAAGACAAGACTAGGTAGCACCGTGCTTCCTCTAATCACTGAGCCTTTGCCCACACTGGTCCTACTTTCCCAAAATGCTCTTCCATCCATGCCCCTCCTCAACCTAAATACTCACAGAGAGGCTTCTCATCCAGAAACCTCTGACTGATTCCCTGTCTAGACCAACTCTCCTCTCCAAAGCTCTCCCAGGACCACTGAATTCTCCACAGCACTTATTCCAGTAATTTTATATTTATTCATGTAATTATTTAATCACCAAAAATTGTATAATCAATTTTAATATCTATTTTCACCATTAGTCTATAAACTCCACGAAGGCACCATTGTATACTCAGCCTCTAGTAGAATGCTAAAGTTGAATAAATATTTACTAAATAGATTGATTTATTTAGAATTCATATCTCCTAACTGTGGTCCAATTCCTTTTATCTACTGAACTTGAATTATTCCTCTCCTACTTATAATATTCACAAATTAGTCAGAATCTTAAGAGGGAGTTTAGTTCAGTATGGAGTTTCTTAATTAAGAGAAAGTAAAAATTCCACATAAAAGTTACAAGTTAATGTATCCTCTCTCACAGCCCCAGACCCTGATGTCTAGTAGAATCTGGTTCATTAATCTTGTTATCCCAGATGTAACCCAAGTGTCTCAGCCTTCACTAAATGGTAAATACAGATGGATCCTTACTGGCATTAACAGCTAATTATCTTTTACTCAGAAAGGTGTGTCAACTTTTGGACAGTGTCCCTTCTGTCACAAATATTTGAAGAAATCTTTAGGACAAACCTCCCTGGGCATTATTCCCCATTACTAACAGGTGACCCATGACCACACAACTCCAGATCCCCAAAATCTCATGGAAGACCACTCTGAGTCACAGAGCCTGCTTTAGGGCATTGCCCTCCGGAGAGTCTGTGGTGGTGTAACTGGCTCACCAAAGGAGAGCAGAGTGAGCGGAAACTGTTCTTCCTGTCTCACCTTAGGTTGGGATCCACAGCCGTGAGGCTGGAGGGTCCTCTTCCCTTCCCCAGGCTGACCCTTTTCCCAGGGCTCCTGCACTGGAATGACTCAGTCTGTGGCAGCTGACATGCTTCTCTGGCCTGAGGCTGGACCTGACTCACCAGCCAAGTGCCTTCTTCTATTATGTCAAATTCTCCAGAGGCCGCTGTGGTCTCTAACTGGTCCAAACCTGAACTCCCACGTGGTTGCCTAGTCCACCAGACACATGGCAATCAGTCTGACAGGGTTCACATTTCCTTCCAGTGGGCTTCAGACCCTACGTAAATCAGAGCAAGCAAATGTGCCTGGGAGGAGAGCTGTTCCCTAACTCAAATCACCAGAAAGATCTGTGCCCCAGCTTCTATTCAATGGAAACACTCTTTTGAAATAGAATAGACAAGCTTTTTAGGTATTAGAGACACTTGAAAGCCTAACTAAACTTGTGGGTAGGGGCAGAGATCACAAGATCTGCCATGAGAGACCTTAATTTAAATTCCAGTTCCATCATTTACTCTCTACTTTAGCTTGGGCAAATATCTTAACCTCTCTGGGCCCTGATTTCCTTATCCATTAAATAAGTATTAGAATACTTATCCCAAGTGTTGATGTGAGAGTTAAGTGAAATAGTATACCTAAAATGCTTGGCACAGAGAAAATGAAAACAAATGTTAGTGCCCTACCATCTTGTTTTAAAAGGCATTGAGGCTGGAGTGGACAGAAAGAGGACACGGACCCCTCTGCAGACATAAAAGGCAAAGAGGAGGAATCTAGGGCCAATACTAACACTCACTGATTTTCTTAGAACAAGAATTAATTCTTCCAAAATGCGTTCACACCTCCCCATCAACTGAGCATCCAAGCTTCCCTAGAAATTGGCTGTGGCAGCTACTCTTTTCACCTACTCTTGAGAAAACTGAAGAACAAAAAAGTAATATTCCAAGTTTGTCAACAGAAGAAAAGTAAAAACAAATTAAAGAGAAAGTAAAAAAAGAAAACATAAAAAGGAACTGCATTTTTATATTTTTGATATTTCAAAATATTCTAATTGCAGCTCTTTATTTAGAGCCTACTGTAAGTGTTTCATATATGCTACGAACATATCTTATTTAATGCACTCATATCTCATTTAATACACTCATTCATTTATTTATTCAACAAATATTTGTGGAGCATCTTCTGTAAGCCAGGCACTAGACACTGAGAACATTATAATAATTGAAAAGAAATGTTGAGTCCTGTGCAGGAGCCAGACATTAATCAAATAGTCTCATGAGTAAGTGAATAATTACACAATGTGATAAGCACCACAAGGAAAGTAATGTGGTGTGAATAGAGCATATAATGGTGGGTAAGGAAAGGTTTCTCAGCAGAAGTGCCATTTGAGCTGAAATCTAAAGGAGGAATAATAGTAATCTAGAAGAAAAGGAGGGAGGAGAGTCTCCAGGCAAGGAAAACAGCAAGAGCAAAGACCCTGGGGCAGGACAGAGCAAGCAACACACAGAAAACTATTTCCAGCATGGCTGGTCCACAGAAAAAGAGGGAAAAGAGAAGTCAGATGAAGCTGGAGAGACCCCACAGGGCCTAGGATGCCATGCTGGAAACTTTGGGCTTTATCTGAAAAGAAACAAGAAGTCATTGAATCAATCAATCAATTAATCTATTGAGCATTTCAGTATTTTTCTGGGATCTCATCCTACCACTAACAATTACACAATATCCAGTGTAGAACTCAAGCCCTCTAGAGCATTAAATAAGTACTTTCTGCCTCTGACTCAGAATCCAACAGCACTTATAAATGAATAACTGCCAGATGGGCCTAAAATTTTTATCTACCAACTCCAGGGCAGATATCGAGAACAAAATAAGTACGATATTACATATGTCATGCCACTAAGACATAGGTTCAGTAAAGATGGAAAAATCATTCAGGATGCTGAGACAAATCACCAGTTCTCATTATAAGAGTAAGGGATTTTGAGATAGATGCTGAATTTTGGCTTCAAAGGTTCTCAAGACAGCTGCATCCACACCGCTCAACAGAGCAATCTGGAAGTTCACGTGGTGAGAATTAAGCATTTCTCACTCTGTATAAACTGTGAAATGCATTTGAAAATAGAGTTTATTAAAATTAGCATTTTGTTCATACCTGTCCAGCAGCAGTCATCCTCTTACAAAGTGACAATATTTACCACATGATGAATGCGATGGAAGGGTGCTCTCTGCTGCGCTATCTGTCATAAGCGTAGGAAGGCACACAGAGTGAGCACAAGTTCACTCAGGCTTTCAGTACATCAGGTGAGATGGGGGAGATCAAAGCAGAGTTACATTTAGGTGTATCTCTCCCTTTTCTCTTAAACTCATTTCATGAGAAATACGCCAACTTTTTAAATTAAAATGAGTATAATTTTAAAGTTTTCTATTTTAAGAATTTTGGTACACCTTCTCTAGGTAAGCAGAAACAGATTAGGCTTTTGCCAAAGGGGATGTAGTAATCACTGCTCTTTATCTATGTCACATTCCGAGGAACCTGGGCCAAGTAGACACAACACATGGAAGTGGAGGAGAAAAAATATTCTGTGTGAAAAATTCAGGGTCAACTGTTTTCAGGAACATGAATATATGAGACCCTGTGAAAAAAACATACTTCATTGTTTAGTTAATCCCTAAATTTCTGAACTAGCAGATCATCCATCATGTCCTTTATTTTTTCCGGTCCCCTTATGGGCCATTATGATTTTTACTGTTTCCCTCAGAATATTGCTAAGGAAAAGGAAAGCAACAATATGGAAACAAATCTCTACAGTATCTTGTCAGCAGCTTCTGTGAAAATTTAGTCAGAAAGGAAACTAAAGCTTTCAGATCCAATGAGATTCCTGCATAATATGGGGACGGTCTGTTTTCATGTTCTCCCCATCCATTGTTAACATGTCTAATCAAGACCTTGCCCTGCATCTCTTAGGGTTTAGAGAAGAACATATTTCACAAGAAATTTTAACAGCCAAATTCCCAGTGCACTTATAATCTGTATAACACAATTCAACATAAATAGTAGTGTGATGTCATTGAAAGAACATTGGACTCTCTGAGTCAGGAAAACTGGATTAGGGCTCTGCCTCTGCTATTAATTCAATTCATGAACTTTGATAGGTGAAGATTCGAGTCAAATTTCCTCCACCTGTCACAACTCCCCCAAGTGGAATGAGACATTTTGTCGTCTTTCAGTACCCCACAAGCACCATTCCCATTTCTATTACTGAGTTTATAATAATGGTTTGTAAATATATATGCAGAGGTCTCTCTACTTTCCTCCAACTTTCACCCTTATCACTAATCTTAGGTTCCTTGAGAGCGGAAATAAATCACTCATTTTTACCCCTTCAGTGACTTGAATGGTGCTTGACACATGGAAGACACAGAACACATGTTTATAGGACAAATGAATGGCTACGCATTCTCTCTGAACAGGAAAACTCCTGCCACCCTGTCGGAGACTCCTTTTCCTATCGATTGTGTCTGATTGTTGCCTAGATAACAAGTTTTAGGTTGCCCTAAACTAGTAAGAAATTTAAGCACTAACTTTAAAACATCACTTTAAGAAATCAGATTCCTCTTGATCATTTCATGAAGATGGGTTTTTAAATGAACTTGCCTGCAATTCTTTCATTCTCCAACAGGTTAAGTGTGGCAAATAGCCACAGCCACATTTTCCCACCCTACGTGCTCTTCTAGAACCTTGGAATCCCCTGTCAAAAAGTGGAATTTATGTGCTCTCCCCTTTGAACTGAGCAGTCTTTTGTGACTTCTCTGAATAACAGAGCACAGGACAAGTGATGCTATATATCTTTCAGGGCTAGATCATAAAAGGTGATATAACTTCCTCCTGGTTCTCTCTTAGGATGCTTGCTCTGAGAATCCCATCACTATTCTGTAAGGAAGCCCAAATCATGTGAAATAGGCCATGTGAAGAAGAAGCAAAGTCATCGGCCTTCAACTCAACAACCAGTCCCTGCTTGCCAGACATGTGTCATTGTGGAAACAGATCTCCAGCCTTCAGACAAGCTGCACTAGCTGATACTGCATGGAAGCCTTTCTTGCTGAGCTCTGCCTGAATTACTGATTTAATAGCAAAATAAATGATTGTTGTTTTAAACCACCAGTTTTGGGGTAGTTTGTTACACAGCAATAGATAATTGGAACAGTTAAGTGCTATGAGTGGAGAAAAACCAGGGGGGCTGATTTTGCATTTCAATTGATTTAAAATGAAACCCCAAATCTATATATATTAAAACATTTCATATCTTAAAAGTATTTGTGGTGGTAAAAAAAAAAAAAAAGGAGTACAGATTTGCTTTTGAATGGAGGCTTTCTCCAAAAAATAGTAAAATTTCAAATTTTATAAGCCCCCATATTTCTGGACTCTATTCCTCAAGTTTCTATTTATAAAAAGTCATTTACCAGAGATCATCTCTTTTTTTCAAATACCTGTTAATCACAGCCAATAACAAACAATATACACTACAACTTTTCTGTTTTCCAACCATTTTCCCAAGAGTACAAGCTATATAGACCCAGTTCACTTTCCAAGTTATCACAGACGATTTTACTGAATGTTTTGCCACTGCATAAGATGTATCTGTTTTTTTGGTCTCTGATACTGTTTCCTTGATGCCCACTTCTTGCCACCTGCCACCCAACCACTAAGCCAGTCTCACATATTTTAGGCTTTGTTAAGGCAGAACACTTTAGGTAGCAGCATCTGTATTAATTACAATAATGCTATCTATATACAAATAAATCTCAGGGGCTTCAGCAGTGATGTACTGGCAATTCCCCAAAATAAAGGCTCTGGTTTATAGGATTGGCTTATTTCTGAATTGCAAATGCTCCAACTATGGCTGATTTAAAGCTACTAACATGATGTCAACTGGCTTACAAAATTCCTAAAACTTTAACAATCAGCTCTAGCCATCCAGTCCAAGTCAATACAGCATACCAAAGGGCTTAATACAATGTATAAAATCCAGCCAACAGTAGGAGTGGCTGAGAAGGTGTATGGGTTTGCTAAAGCTTCCAGAAAGCAAAATACCAGAAATGGATTGGCTTTTACGATAGAGGTTTTTAAGTTTACAAATTTATAGTTCTAAGGCCATGAAAATGCCCAAATTAAGGCATCAAGAGGTAGATACCCTCTCTGAGAAAAAGGCTGATGGCATTGGGAACACCTCTGTCAGCTGGGAAGGCATGTGGCTGGCATCTGCTAGTCCTTTGCTCCTGGGTTGCATTGCTTTCAGTTTCTGATTCCAGTGGCTTTTTCCATAAGCATCTGTGGGTTCTCACTTAGCTTCTCTGGGGCAAACTCTGGGCTTCATCTCTTAGCTTAGTATCTCCAAACATCTGGGTCTGTGTCGGCTCTCTTAAGGACTCTGGTAAACTAAGACCCAACTTGAATAGGTGGGGGTCACATCTCCATGGAAACAACCTAATCAAAGATTCCATCCACAATAAGTCTGCACCCACAAGATTGAATTAAAGGAGCGTGGCTTTTGTGGAGTACATAATAGATTCAAACCAGCACAGAAGGGCAGTTTGCTCCACAAAGATCCAGGGTGACGGAAGATTTGCCATGTTCAACACATGGTTTCAAAGGTCATCTTGATGCCAACAACCAATCAGCATGCAGGGAGGAGGGAGCAGAGAGTGGAGAATCAAAAGGGAGGATTTCATGGGCCAGGCCTGCAAGTAATGTACATAATTTCCAGTCACATTCCATTGGTCAAAATTCAGTTCATGATCACACCTAACTGCCAGAGAAGCTGGGGAATGCAGTCTAGCTGTTAGCCCTGGTGGAAAGTGAAACAACTTTGCCAAACACTTAGCTAGTTTCTGCCACTTTCCCCAACAGCCAATTTCCAGACCATCAGTAGTATTTCTGATATCTTATCAACAGTCCTCTGTAAATCCAGTTTCTCCAGCCACTGAAAAGAAAATTATGATCATCATGGTGTAAATTATGGCCTAAGGTTGTCAGGAATTACATATAATAGTTGCAAGCATGAAGCAAATATATGTCTGATTGGCACTGGACAGAATCAAAATATAAAACACATGGCTGTGTTCTACCAGGTGCATGATAGAAATGAAAAGTCCAAATTATGGTAACAGAATGTCTTAGCTTCCCAGGTTGCTATAACAAATACTACACAATGGGTTGGCTTAAACAATGGTAATTTATGGCTCATGGTTTTGAGGCTGGAAGTCCAAAATCAAGGCATCTCCAAGGCTATGCTTTCTGCACATTCTGGTGCTTGCTGACAGTGATCCTTGGGGTTCCTTGGCTTGCAGCCCTGCCTTGCATCACATAGAGATGGACTCTTCTTTCTCTTGAGGGTTCCGTTGACCTCAGGGTTCCAGTGACTTCAAGCTTCTGCCTCCTATCTGTGGCTTTCTCTAAATGTGTCAGAATTTCTTCTGCTTATAAAGGACTCCAGTAATCCAGATTAAAGCCCACCCTCATTCAGTTTGGCCACATCTTATCTAAAAATAATATCTTCAAGAGGTCCCATTAACAATGGGCCCACACCCAAAGTAAGGAGTACTAAGATTAAGAATATGTCTAAACTGGGTACATAATTCACTCAACCATACAGAACTGCTAGCTCTCTTATCTATACACGCAAACTTGGACACCCAGGAAGAGAAAAGCAAACATTGAAATTGAGAACGGAGAAAGCTTTATAATGAGTTCAACTTTTTAAAAAGATAGTTTGGGTTCAAGTAGTCTGGAATTCCTGTCTCAACTTTGTCACTGATTGTCTGGTCTCTCTGATTCTGAAAATAGAATAATTATACCTAACTCACAGAGTCATGATGATTAAGTTAATGATTACAAAATCCTGGCATTTATTAAGCACTCAATAAATGGTATTTCCTTCTCCCCTCCCAACCTAACAGGGAATTCACTCAGTCAAGTTGTAGGCAAACTTAGTCGTTGATGATGATCTCCCACAGATATTTTTAGTATCTCTACCTCCTCCTGAGTTGAACATCCACAGGCTCCGGAGTTGTCCTTTCCTGTCTTTCCCCATGAAATTCTCTGTGGCCTTTCTATGTGGGTCATACATGCTCTCCATTAACTTGGTGAAAGTGTTTAGTAATTCTTGAGCATTTGGGAGACATTGTTGTTGCTATGGCAAATGAAGGAAGAGAGTCAGAGATGCTACCTTTTTTACAATATACAGGGAATTCCACACAACAAAAATAACCCAGCCCATAATGCCAACAGTGCCTTCCATGGTAAGAATTATTTAATAGTGGACGTTTCAAAAAGCTTTATGTCAGAGGCACAGAGAGGTAGGGCTTTCCTGTGACACCATAGAGTGGGCACTCTTCTGCCAGACTGTCTGCCCATAGATAGTCTTTGACTAGCTCATCAACCCTGAAGTGTTTCTATAAGAGAGAAAAACTTGTACTTCCATCTTCCCCCAAGCAACTGGGTTCTGCCCTACCCTACTCCCACCCCAGAGATAACTCTGACCACTCTTTCTATGCAGCTGACCTCATAGTCTAACTACAAAAAATAAACTCTTGGGAATCATCCCATGGGTTAGGGCCATTTCTTTCCACTTAAAGTGGTGATGATTGACCTGGGAAGCAATAATTAAGTCTGGGTATAGATAAACAATAGGCAAGCCTGCACAATCAAATTCCTCACTACAACCTGGTCAAAGTTAAAACTAATGACAAGTTGTGTCAAAAATAATGACACACAAAAACCCCTCACTCAAGTGTGTTTACTTCAAAGACGGTCCCTTTTAAGCATAAAACAGACCTCCTATTCATTTGGATGTCAAGAAATTATGAAGTTTATACTGCCTAATTTGAAAAATGTTAGCTGATGCATATTTATATTTCTGTTTAAAAGCTAAAGTGTTAAAATCATTTCCCCTAAAGAGATTTTGAGTTGATCAAAGATACAGAATTGTCC
This sequence comes from Choloepus didactylus, assembly GCF_015220235.1. Classification (NCBI taxonomy): domain Eukaryota; kingdom Metazoa; phylum Chordata; class Mammalia; order Pilosa; family Megalonychidae; genus Choloepus; species Choloepus didactylus. Next base: position 94,242,580 of record NC_051314.1, read on the forward strand.
TAATTCTTTTCAAATGTAGACCATCTTTAAAAAGTTATAACAGGAAAACGTGTGTATGATTAAATAAAATTAAAACTCTTATTATGCTTGCAATTTAAGATTTGTATCTTTCTGATGGGACTAATCTCAAAGCATTTATTACTGGTTCAAGTCCCTTCTTCCAAAGCATGGGTTCTGTGTCTAGGACGCAGCAGGTCACAGGTTTGCCTTTCAAAACATACATTTTATGGAATGAAACTCCTCTAAGGCTGAACTGAAAAACCACATAAGGTTCTCGAGTGCAGCAGTCTGCCTTAAATCCTGTGTATTCACAGGCACTGGGCATCTGGCCCTCTGGCTCCAAACCAAGGAAGTTGCTTAAGAAAGAGCTGGTTCATCCCTGGGGTCATTTAACCCTCACTCCTCAGACAGAGCTCGCTTAAGCATTTTGTTCTTCGGATCCAGTTTTTGGTCCTCTCGTTCTTCAGGGGCTCTCTAAGCCCGTTGTTTCTTGTCTTATGACCCGCGGAGGACCTCTCTGATTGGAATGGAAGAAGCAGATGAAGCTGCATCTAAGCACATTTCCATCAGCCTGAAACCTCTACTGACATCTCCAAAGTCTTTCAGCCAGGACACTTTGAATCAGCCAAAACTGGTCTGATTTCCCTCATTTGACGTGATTACCAGAACAGAACATAATGGAGCAGAAGGCCTAGACAAGATGCGGGGGGTGTGCCTTATTCGGGGTGGTTGGAAACTAAGGCTCCTTATTCCTTGAGATTAAAAAATACATAGTAATTGTTCCACGGGCCCAAGGCATCAAATTTCTTTCAGTGCAGATTGTTCATAAAATCGAAAGGTTACTGTCATTAGAAACATTATTAAAGAGCTATTTCCAAGCTGTGTCCACTGGCCCCACAGTCAGACACAATTGCTTTCCTGCTGCCTGAAGTCCATTTCGTTGGAGTTAGGCAGCATCTCCAGGGGGAGAGATATCCCTGGTCGTGGTCTGATGAGGTTCTTTCCCAACATAAATCCTTGCCATGATGCTGCTCAGTGAATGGCTGGCAAATGTCAACCTTCAACTCCGTGCCAACAACTTGATTTGTGAACATTGTTGCAAGCCGCATCTCAAAACCATTTATAAGTTATGCAATATTTCCTCCATTTTACAGATGAGAAAACTGTGCTCCAACTTCAATAAGTAATGAAGTTTCAAAGAAAGAGGAGTAGCAGAACGAAGACTAGAACCCAACTTGTCTGACTGCAAGACCAATGCTCTTGTCACCACCCTGCAGCAGACTGCCTCAAAGCCTCCAATTTCGGCAGCAGCAAATGCACCCAGCGGTACCTGAGTCCTTGTTTATGGAGTGCTGCTGGTGAGCTGACTGCAAGATGCCAGCAAGCATTAACTTGCAATTAACACAGATCCCATCCGCTTTGAATATGAGAGTTTTTTTATTCGGAACAAATCTAAATAGGACAGTAGTGTGGGTATTTATTTTAATTCAGTGTTTAGACCACAACTGGAGAGCATGTTGCTGCTGGTTCTTAGTAGGCCAATTAATGGTTGAGCTGGTGTCCTCCAGGAACCGAATCCTGTGTTACAATAGTTAGCCTACACATATGGCTTGAAATTATAGGAATAAAAACATAACGTATTACACCCAGGTCCACACAATCAAAGGGAACCACTTTTCGTATGTTCTGTCAAAAATGGCCCAATTAGGTTCTGAATTGTTTAGGTAATTAAGAGCAAACCAAAATTAATTGTTGGAACTACCCAGTTGCATTCAGTTTTGTGAGCTCTGTGTCCAAGCCTCTAAGCCTCAGTCATTGTTTTGTGCATTTATATGCTTTTCATATATGTATCTTTACAGGTTTATGTGAATTTACACATTTTACAGGCTCAATTATTCCCTTGGGTATTTCCGGTCTTCGATGAAATAGGTATCTCACAAACCACAATTTTGACAACTGTAAGATACCTCACTAAAGGCAGGAATGAGCCTACTTGTAAACAACTAAAGGAGTCAACGTACTTTTCTGCACAGGATATTAAATACTTATGCAACAAGCAGTGTGTGCTTACAAGCAGAGAGAGGCTCAACCAACAGGGGATGGAGAAGACCATAATTGTTATTTCAGTGGCTTTTGTCATTATTTTCATTTCATTACTCTCGCCACCAAGTTGCAATTCCTTCTGTTTCCTTCAACTAAATCATTCTGAACATGCTATTCTCTAGGACATTGAAGCAATTACATCCAATGGAGGGGAAAAAATACAACAGGCTAAAAGAGAATAGAACTCTTCTTCCCTTCAATATGAAAGAACAATGGGATGTGTTACATATTATTCTCTGGCTCTTTTTATTGTACAGTTTTCCTGCATCCAATCACTCTTCCTTCTGCTGGCTGCAGCAGAACAAGCCACTGGAAGTCAGCTGTGCAGCATCTAGTGTAATATGTTTTTTAATGTTCTGCTGCTTGTTAATTGTGCAACATTGTCCCTCATTCTGTTTTGTCAAGGGACTATGCTATATGCTAGAGCTAAGCAGACAGCTCAGCAATTTGCCACCATTGCTTTTCTAGACAAGCAAATATTTCCTCTGTTATCCCTGTAGCCAAGATTAGAAAACCAGGAAGAAGAGAGCTGGGGAAAATCCTGACTTTGAGAATGCCCCAGAGCCAAAGTTCTGACTAGGACGCCACTCCCCTAGACTGTCCAAGTTCCCAGCCAAAACCAATGTCCAGTCTCATCCTCGTTAATAGTTTTGGTCACCCACATGAATTCTTTCTATTGCTGGAAAAAAAAAAAAGTTCTCCAATTTTATGATTTTATAACCCTGTCATTAGAAATGTTTCAAACAGCATTCCACCCTCAGGTTGCATTGTGTGGTTATGAACTTCATTTGATCACTGCTCCATCATTCTGATGTTAACTGCTGCAATTTACAACTGCTCCAGTTTTCTACCTATTATTGTACCTTCTGTGAGTGGAAAAAAGAAAAAAATGGAGAGGGGGAGACCTCGGCTGCCCAGGGGAAGTTTAAAAGAATGTGATGTCTTGTTAAAACCTGAAGGGGCAATGAAGAGGGGGAGAGAGGATCTCTGAAGACAGCAAACCAAAGCCTTTTAATGAATAATGCCTCACTCCCTGCTGTGAACACCAGTGACCTGGCATGTCCAACAAGGCAAAGTAGTGAATAATTCACTGTGCGAGTCATGGGCCTCCTGGTAGTGCAGCATTGCTTTGTCTTACAAATATGCTCTCCCACAGAATCAGACTGGACGGGCTGGTTCACTCAACAAATGTTTAAACAAAAGCCTTGTGTGACAGAAAGAGCACCTTGTGATTTTGGCACACGGCTCCCAGTGCTGAGGCTCCCAGGGAGTGCTTGGCCGGCTAATGAATCCTCAAGCATCAAAGCAAAGGTAATCAAAAACGGAACAGGTCAGAAGATGCTGAGGCCTTGTTCATTTCTGATGAAAGGGTGATGAAGTCAGACAAGAATCCATTTTTACCACACATGCAAATAGAAGTCACATTAATTGTCTAACTTGAACCCACAAAATGAAGGAATGAAGAAAATATAGTGCAGCTGGGAATCCCAGATGACTTCTTGACCTTGACTCTTGCAATTTAATTTAGAAGTATATATATACTTCTAAATATATATATATTTCTCTTCAAATAAAGAACCAGAAAGTTATCCAGACAGTTTGGTTAGATTTACTCTTTTTGGTGGCTCAAAAGTAAACTACACCTTGGAGGGTTTTTTTTTTTTTTTTTCTTTTTTGGAGACCAGGACAATTGGTTCTCTTGGGTTTTAGAAGAAAGAGGGTCTCAGTTTTAGGGCAAAGGATAAAACATTCTAAGTTCTCAGTCCCTCTTTTTCCTGGAGGAGGATCAGACAGCCATGAACAGATGACTGAAACAGGAAGAAGTTAGGCAGACTAGGAGGAAAACATGTCACAGACTTGCTTTGTTCATTACATTCCACTTTTCTGCGGACCTGAGAAAGTGAAGAGTCACAGAGATCAGATAAAGTACAGAGAGAGTGCCCCGTAGAAGGCTTCTGATAACCCTTTCTATAGATGAATATTTATATAACTTAGTGTATTTTAAGTACAGCCACAAATAGCATATTGTGTTATTTCTAAAAACATTATTAAAACCATAGTTATATCCCTTTTTATTCCTAATAGCCTAATGGTTAAGAGCACAGGCTCTGGGTTCAGACGGCCTGAAATCAAAACCTGGCCCTACCATTTACAAGTTTTGTGGCCTTGGCAAAATTATTTAACTTACCTGTGCCTCTATTTTCTTATCTAGAAAATAGGGATAATCATAGTACTTAACTTATAGAGTTTTTTAAAAATTAAATGAGGTAATACTTGTAAAGTCCTTTTCACAACACCTGATACTTTGTAAGTGCATAATAAAACCTGGTTATTATGAGCTTTGACTTTTATCTTTTTTACTTTTCTTTTGTGTGTGTGTGTGTGTGTGTGTGTGTGTGTGTGTAGGTGGATGCGGAAGGGGATTAGTTCTTACAACAGTCTTATTTATTTCCTTAGGTATTTAAAAAAAACAGTTTTTGATGTTGGTCTTCCATTGCATCTTTGCTTTCTTTTTAATTACCTCCTTTCCTTTTTTTTTTTTTTTTTTTTTTTTTTTACTTTACACCGCCAGTGGAGAGAGTTCTTGGCACACCTTCATCACCATCCTCACAAAGTCCTGTTCGGCTGGCCCCTTACCACCACTCCTCTTCCACTCCAATCCAAAAGGTCTTTCTTTAATGTGCTTGATATATCCTTGAATACGTACTTTTTAAAAATAAGCAGAGTTGTGTGTGTGTGTATGTATAACAGATCTCTTTCTGGTTTTTGCTTTTGTTTTTCAGAAAACATCATATTACTATCTTTTTTCCTTCTCCTTCTTACTTTATGAGATGAACTATTAATAGTTTAAATTTTGTTTGTTTAATAAATATTCAAGGCTATATATTTACCTCTAAGTACCTAATTAGCTGCATCTTATAACTTGATTTGCAGCCTTTTCACTACCACTCAGTCCTAATTATTTTTTCTCTTTGACCATGAATTATTTAAGAATTTATTTTTACATTCTCAGAAATACAATGGTTAGCTCTCTCTTTAGTGTTTGGTCTCCAATGCAATAGTATGATAGTCAGAAAACAGATCTATATGACATGGCTGAAACATCCATACAACTTGGAAAGTAATTTTTGTAAATGCTCTTTGTGACTTGAAATAATATATATTCTCTACTTTTGTAGTGCAGGATAACTAAATATGTGTATACATACATATGTTTATTTTTATTTATATATAATATATACTGGGTCAAATTTATTGAACATCATTTAAATCTTATATACCAACTTTTGTGTCTTCTTTTTCTGGTAAAGATATGTCAAAATCTGCTTTTTTTATTATGAAATTTCTCCTTTTAATTCTTTCAAGTTGTATTTGCACATTTGATGCTATATTGCTAGGTGTAAAAAAGTTCATGGCCATTATATTTTCATGATGGATTTCCTCCATTATAATGTGGAATCCCTTTCATTCCTATTAGTCCTTTTGCATTAGTTTCTTTTATTATTACACAATTTTTTGACTATTATTTGCCTGATTTATCTTCTTCCATCTTATTATTTTCAAGCTTTCTTTGTTACCTTTAAAGTGTGTCTCTCTTAAGCAGTGTATTAGTATATTTTCATTTTCCAATCTGGTAATCTTTTTTTAATAGATAACTTTAATGTGATTATTGGTATTTTTGGACTTATTTCTACCCTAATATTTGTATTTTGATTATTATTCTTTTTTTGCTTCTGTTTTTTCTTCCTTTCCTTTCTTCTGTTTGAATGGTGGCATCATTTACATTCCTTTTTTATTCTTCCTGCAAATTTGGAAGATATTGAACATATTTCCTCTCTTTAGAAGTTCCTTTATTTTTTTAGTACATGTACATAACCATCAATTTCTTATTAAAGTTGTAAGTGTTCAGTATTTCCATCATCCCTTAATTAATATTCTTTTTGTGAAGGAATAAACACTCTTAGTAATATTTTGTTTAAAAATATCAGTATTTTGTCCTCATCTTAAACAATATTCTAGTTATGTTTTTAGTCCAGGTAGGCATTACCAGCCCTCCTCAATAAACAGAGGCTCTTGTTTGTTTGTCTGCTGGTACCTATTGTTGCAGAGGTAAAATCTTCTGCTAATCCGGTGGACATCCTTTGTGATCATCTTTTCTCATTGGTAGCTCTTAAGGTTTTTTCTTTATTTTTGATATTCTGCAGTTTCATCTTCATGTGTCTAGTTATGAATTGGGTTTTAGTTATTCTGATCAGTACTCAAGTGTAATTTCAGTCCATGGATATTTTTCAATTCTGGTATATATTTTAGCTATTATCTTTTGAAATATTGATTTTCCACCATTCTATTTTATTCATCTGGATTTCCTATCATATATATATTTTGAAGCTCTTTAATCTAGTCTCTGTTTTTATTAACTGTTCTTTTTTTCCCCTAAACATTTTTTTTTTTTTAATTTTCACCAGATTTGGTTTCATAATTTCCTGCCTTTTTTAATGAACTTGGAGAACTTGGTACAGACCCTTATCCAATCCTGAAGAAGAGATTTGAAGTCACCCCATGTCCCAGGGTTCTGGCAAGGCAACCACAATGAAATGACTACAGGCAAGTTCCTGGGCTCCCTGCCACACAGTGCCTCACTCTCAGAGCAAGGAGTAGCTGAGGGCCTCCAGTCCTTCTGTGACGCTCTCAATTATTCATCCCACAAACAGAACCAAGTAAGTTATGCTTGCCAAACTATTCTGATTTTCCATTTGCATTATCCCATGACGCTCTTCATTCTCTAGCCCCTCTGCGGACTCCAATCTTTTATTCCCCCAGAAATTATCCACAAGATATACCTACTTCTATAATCCCACTATCAAGAACTTCCTATATTCCCCCCAAAACTTTAAAAATCTACTGAAGCCCCGCAAAGACTGCTTCCACCCTGCTGATCTCATCTCACACTGAATCCCACAGCACACACTCCAGAACCACCCAGCTGCCTCAAACAAGTACAAAGGCAGTGTAGAAAGTACTTAGAGACATGGTCTGTGAGAAGAAAGTTACTTATGTTCCATGAACCCCAAAATCATCATCCGTAAAAGGGGAGATGGTATCTGCTTTTAGTGGTCATTGTGAGGATTAAATGAAATAATATAATATATGGTGTTCAGCAGCGAATGTGCCCAAAAAGTGGTTTTACTTGCATTCCACCCAAACTCAGGGCACTTTGTCCATTTGGTAGAATAGGGGAAGGGATGATTCTTGAGGCAGAGCTATCTGTCTGTCATGAAGAGAATATTTAGCCAGCTTGTATTGAACACTTCCTCTGCTCTAGTTACTCTTGTAAGTACTTTGTCTAAGTGGTTACTATCCCTTGCTTTACAGATGATGACACCAAGGTATAGAATGGTTAATCCAGTCACCCAAAGCCACCTGGCCAGAAACTGCAGAGACAGGTCAAGGAATGGACACAGATGTCAGAGGATGCAGAGGGCTAGTAAAGTACAAACATATAAAGGATATAAAGGACTATTGTTCATTTGGGGACAGAGGGCAATTAGGTGTGGGAAATGACCCAAATGGAATGGGTGGGCAGAGAAGATTTAGATATTTGGATCAAAAATCAAGCATTATGGAAATGTACATACATGTTAAAGGCAGTTGGGAATGAGAACACAGGAGTATATGTAGGGGCAATCTGACTAGAGAATAAAAAATGGACAAAAATTCAGTTTTGAGTCATTCAGGGAAATAATGGACAAAAATTCAGTTTGGGGTCATTCGGGGCTAAATTTACTGCGACTGTAAAAGACAAGAGGTGATCTTTACCATATCTAGGCTGGAAAAAATATGCAAGTTTTACAGACCAATTAAAATGCTTATAATATAATCAATTTCTAAAAACTTATGAGGTTGCCCATGTTTATGAAGAATCCCTAGAAGTCGATGCCCTGATCTTTAAAAGTTATATCACAGGCTTTAATTTCTTCCTCTAAGATAAACAAACCACTTATATCATTTAATGTTGTGTTTTTTCCTCTCTGAAATCTGAATATTGGTCCTAAGCCAAACTCCAATATCATTTCTACTACCCGGTTAAGTCTCTAACAAGCTGAGCATCCCACCAGGGAATCACCATGGTCAACAACAATAGAACAGAAGAGCCCAGTCAATCCAGCAGACCCATGGGGGCTGGATTGAAACTGGCACCAGCAGATGAGATGGGAAATCACTTTGGCAATCCACTGTGCTGCATGTCATAGGAAAATGCACATTTCAGAAAGCAGAGCACGGCATCCAAAGCACCAAGAAAATGACCGTGAGTGTGGTCCAGTAGAGCTATCAGCAACAGGAAGCCTCATCAAGTGGTCCCAACATAAAGTCAAAGCAGGAGACAAAGCAGAGCTACCGAGGATCCAGGAGAGGTGCTACATGGCAATCAGGGAAAGTCTTGGGCATAGAAAGGACTGTCCCCACACAGCAGAAGAGTGTAATGGCTAAGAGCAAAGACCCAGATGTGACTGTGCTCACATCTAAGCAAGGGACTCACCATGACAATCACAGTCATCTCAGGCAAGCTATTCACCTTTTTTTAAATACATATTTTCTTGAATCTGCAGATTTTATTGAGATATAGTCATATATCATGTATTCCACCCAAAGTATACAATCAATGTCTCACATTATCATCATCACTTAGTTATAAAATCATCACTCAATTTTAGACAATTTTCATTGCTCCAAGAGAAAAATAACAGATAGAAACAAAAAAAAGGAAAAAATATCCCATGTCCCTTATCCCCTCCCCCATTATTGACTCCTATTATTGGTGTGGTACACCTGTTACTGTTGATGAAAGAATATTAAGGTATTACTATTAAATATAAACTGTATCTTGCAATAGGTAATTTTTCCCCTATACCACTCTATTATTATCTTTTTGTACAAGTGTCATACATTTATAGTAGTTCATGCAAGAACTTATTTATATTTGTAATGTTAATCGGTGACATACATGACTTTAAACAACCACTTTCAATCAATTCACTTATAATACAACACTATTATTTATAATCCCAGTAACATACTACCATCACCCCTATCCATTTCCAAACATTTAAGTTCGACCTCATTAGCAATTCTGTACATAATAGGTAACCACTCCCCCTTCTCTAGCTTCCGTCTCTCTAAGTACCCTATATTCTACATTTTAAGTCTCTGAGTTTATATATTCTTGTTAATTTATATTAGTGAAATCATACAATATCTGTTCTTTTGTGTCTGGCTTATTTCATCCATGTCGTCACATGCTTGAGGACCTCATTCCTTCTTACTGCTGCATAATATTCCATTGTATATACATATACCACATTTTGTTTATCCACTCATCTGTTGATGGACACTGGGATTGTTTCCATATTTTTGCAATAGTGAATAATGCAGCTATGAACATTGGTGTGCAAAAGTCTGTTTGCATTCCTGCTTTCAGATCTTCTGGGTATATACTGAGAAGCAGAATTGCTGGGTCATAGGGCAATTCAGTATTTAGTTTTCTGAGGAACAGCCAAACTGTCTTCTACAGTGGCTGTACCACTTTACATTCCCATCAGCAGTGGATAAGTGTTCCTATTTCTCCACATCCTCTCCAGAATTTGTAGTTTCCCGTTTGTTTAATGGTAGCCATTTGTATAGGTGTGAGATAATATCTCATTGTAGTTTTGATTTGCCATTTCCCTATTAGCTAATGAAGATGAACATCTTTTCATGTGCATTTTAGCCATTTGTATCTCCTCTTTGGAAAAATGTCTATTTATATCTTTTGCCCACTTTATAATTGGTTTGCCCTTTTATTGTTGGGTTGAAGGAGTTCTTTCTATATACTGGATATCAACACCTTATCAGATAATATGGTTACCAAATATTCTATCCCATTGAGTTGGCTGCCTCTTCACCTTTCTGACAAAGTCCTTTGAAGCACAGAAGTGTTCAATCTTAAGGAGATATCATTTATGTATTTTTTCTTTTTTTGCTTGTGCTTTGGGTATGAGTTCTAAGCTACCTCCTATCACTAGGTCTTGAATACTTTTCCCTGTATTTTCTTCTATGATACTGGCTCTTATATTTAGTTCTTTGATCTACTTTCAGTTAATTTTTGTATAGGATGTCAGGTAGAGATCCTTTCTTTTCCTCTGGATATGCATATCCAGTTCTCCCAGACCCATTTATCGAAGAGACTATTCTGTCCCAGTTCAGTGGCTTTGTGGGCCTCGTCAAAAATAAAGTGACCATGGATCAGAGGGTCTATTTCTGAACTCTCAGTTCAATTCTATCTTTGTGCCAATACCATGCTGTTTTGACTACTGTGGGTTTATAATAAGCTTTAAAGTCAGGAAGTGAAAGTCTTCCCACCTCATTCTTCCTTTTTAGGAAGTTTTGAGGCCTCTTTCCCTTCCAAATAAATTTGATAACTAATTTTTCCAAGTCTGCAAAGTAGGTTGTTGGAATTTTTATTGGTATTGAGTTGAAACTGTAGATCAATTTGGGTAGAATTGGCAATTTCACGATATTTAGCTTTCCAATCCATGAATGTGGAATGTTTTTCCACCTATTTAGGTCTTCCTTGATTTTTTTAGTAATATTTTGTAGTTTTCTGTGTACAAATCCTTTACATCCTTGGTTAAGTTCTTTCCCAGATACTTGATTCTTTTTTTTTTTTTTTTTTTTTTTTTTTGCCTTTATAAAGGGGATTTATTTGGTTCCAAATTTATAGTTCTAAGGCCATAAAAGTGTCCAAACTAAGGCATCAGCAAGAGGATACCTTCACTGAAAAAAGGCCAATGGTGTCTGGAACACCTCTGTCCGCTGAGAAGGCACATGACTGCCGTCTGCTCTTCCTTTGCTCCTGAGTTCTCAAAATAGCTTTCTCCAAAATGTCTCTGGGCTTCTGTCTCTCTCAGCTCCTGTGAATTCTTGCTTGTTCTCCCAGGGTATTTCTCTCTAAGAATCTGGGAGTCATCTCTTAGCTTCTCTGGGGCAACCTCTGGGCTTCATCTGTTAGCTTAGCATCTCCAAATGTCTTTCTCTCTGCATCTCCAAGTATCTGGGTCTGTGTTGGCTCTTAGCTTCTCCCAGGGGCAAACTCTGGATTACATATCTTAGCTTCTGTCCAAAATGTCTCTCTCAGTTTCTCTTGATGCTTGATTCTTTTAATTGTTATTGTGAATGGAATTTTTTTTCTTAATAGCTTCCTCAGTTAGGTCATTACAAGTGTATAGAAATACTACTGCTTTTTGTGCATTAATCTTGTATCTCACCACTTTGCTGAATTTGTTTATTAACTCAAGTAGCTTTGTTGCAGGTTTCTTGGGACTTTCCAAATATAGGATCACGCCATCTGCAAATAATGAGAGTTTTACTTCTTCCTTTCCAATCTGGATGCCTTTTATTTCTTTTTCTTGCCTAATTGCTCTAGCTAGAACTTCTAGCATGATGTTGAATAACAATGATGACAGTGAGCATCCTTGACTTACTCCCAATCTTAAGGGGAAGGCTTTCAGTCTCTCATCATTGAGTACTATGCTGGCTGTGGGTTTTTCACATAAGCCCTTGATCATATTGAGGAAGTTTCCTTTGATTCCTATTCTTTGCAGTGTTTTTAATCAAGAAACAATGTTGAATTTTGTTGAATGCCTTGTCAGCATCAACTGAGATGATCATGCTATTTTTCTGTTTCAATTTGTTAATGTGTTGTATGACATTGATTGACTTTCTTGTGTTGAACCACCCTTGTATGCCTGGAATAAACTCCATTTGTTCATGATGTATAATTCTTTCAGTGTTACATTGGATTTGATTTGCAAGTATTTTTTTGAGAATTTTTGCATCTATATTCATTAGAGAGATTGGTCTATAGTTTTCCTTTCTTGTAATATCTTTATCAGGTTTTGGTATTAGAGTCATGTTGGTTTCATAGAATGAGTTGGGTAGTGTTCCATTTTCTTCAAATTTTTTGGAAGAATTTGAGCAGGAATGGCATTAGGTCTTCTTGGGGTATTTGATAAAATTCCCCTGTGAAGCCATTTGGCTCTGGGCTTTTCTTTATAGGAAGGTCTTTGAGGACTTATTGAATCTCTACTTGTGATTAGTTTGTTGAGGTCTTCTGTTTCTTCTCAAGTCAGCATAGGTTGTTCATGTGTTTCTAGGAAATTGTCCATTTCATCTAAGTTGTCCAGTTTATTGGCATACATTTGTTCATAGTATCCTCTTATGATTTTTTAAATTCCTTTGGGGTCCATGACAATGATCCCCCTCCCATTTCTGATTTTATTTATTTGCATCTTCTCTCCTTCTGACTTTGCCAGACTAGCTAAGGGTTTGTCAATCTTGTTGATCTTCTCAAAGAACAAACTTATGGTTTCATTGATTCTATTTTTTTTGTTGTTCCCCAATTCATTTATTTCCACTTTAATCTTTGTTATTTCTTTTCTTCTACTTGCTTAGGGTTAGTTTGCTGAACTTTCTTTAGTTTCTTCAGTTGTTCAGTTAGGTCTTTGGTTTTAGCTCTTTCTTCCATTTTAATGTAGGCATTTAGAGCTATAAATTTCCCTCTCTGCACCACCTTCACTGCATCCCATAGGTTTTGATATGTTGCATTCTTGTTTTCATTTATCTCTAGATACTGATTTATCTTGCAATTTATTCATTGACCCATTGATTGTTTAAGAGTGTGTTGTTTAACCTCCATATATTTGTGAAAGTTCTGGTTCTTCAGTGATTATTGATTTCCAGCTTCATTCCATTATGATCAGAGAAAGTGCTTTGAATAATTTCAATCTTTTTAAATTATTAAGACCTGTTTTATGTCCCAGCGTATGATCTATCCTGGAGAATGTTCCATGAGCACTTGAGAAGAATGTATATCCTTGTGTTTTGGGATGCAACAATCTATATATATCTGTTAGGTCTAATTCATTTATCATAGTGTTTAGGTTCTCTATTTCCTTGTTGATCCTCTGTCTGGTTACTCTATCTATAGAAGAGAGTGGTGTGTTGAAGTCTGCCATTTTTAGTGTATAAACATCTATTGCTTCCTTCACTTTTACCAGTGTTTGCCTCATGAACTTTGGAGCTCCTTGTAGGGTGCATAAACATTTATGACTGTTATTTCTTCTTGGTGAATTGTGCCTCTTATTAATACACAGTGTTCTTCCTCATCTCTTATGACATTTTTGCATTTAAAAATCTATTTTGTCTGAAATTAATATAGCTACCCCAGCTTTTTTTGGTTACTACTTGCATAGAATATCTTTTTCTATCCTTTCACTTTCAACCTATTTGTATCTTTGGGTCTAAGATGGGTCTCTTATAAACAGCATATAGATGGATCATATTTTTAAATCTATTCTGCCAAGCTGTATCTTTTAATTGGGGAGTTTAATCCATTAACATTCAAAGTTATTACTGTAAAGGCAGTTTTTGATTCAACCATCTTACCCTTTGGCTTTCATTTGTCAGATCTATTTTTTTCTCTCTCTCTTTTTATCCTTTAAGTTACCCTTACTAATGCTTTTCAATTCTGTGCCCTTCTCCAGATCTCTCCCTCCTATCTTCCTTTTTGTGTTCAACCAACAGAATTCCCTTTACTATTTCTTGCAGAGCAGGTCTCTTGTTAACACACTCTGTCAGCACTTGTTTATCTGTGAAAGTTTTAAACTTTCCCTCGCTTTTGAAGGACAGCTTTGCTAGATAAAGAATTCTCAACTGGCAATTTTTCTCTTTCAGAATCTTGAATATTCTGTTTCTTTTTTTTTATTTGATAAAGTAATTTTAAATAAATAAATAAATAAATAAAACTTTAAAAAACACAGAATCTTAAATATACCATACCCTTCTCATCTCCATTGTGCCCAATCAGTAGTCAGCAGTTAGTCTTATGTGGCTCTCCTTGTATGTGGTGATTGGCTTTTCTCTTCCTGCTTTCAGGGCTTTCTCCTTCTTTTCAGCATTTGACAATCTGATTAGTATGTGTCTTGTAGTGGGTCTATTTGGACTTATTCTATTTGGAGTTCATTGGGTTTCTTTGATTTGCACATTTAAATCTTTTATAAGGGTTGGGAAGTTTTCCCCAATTATCTCCTCAAATAATCTTCCTAGACCTTTAAACTTCTCTTCTCCTTTTGAGACACCAATGATTTTTATATTAGTGTGCTTTGTGTTAATCATTTCTGTGAGATACAATTCAATTTTTTCCATCTTTTTTTACCATTTATTCTTTTGTGCATTCAAATTCAGTTGCTCTGTTCTCTAGTTCACATATTCTTTCTTCTGCTTCTTCAAATTTTGTTGAGTGTTTCTAGTGTATTTTTAATTTGATCAACAGTATCTTTGATTTATGTAAGATCTGCTATTTTTCTATTTATTCATTCACATTCTTCTTTATTCTCTTTTAGTGTCTTCTAGATATGCTTTATCTCCTTATCCAACTCATTGAATTTATTTAAGAGATTTGTTTAAACATCTTTGAGTCATATCTCCAAATTCTGTGTCTCCTCTGGCTTTTTAATTTGGTCTTTGGGCTTAGCCATATCTTCTTCATGTCCTTTTTGAATTTTTGCTGTTTTCTTGGCATTTGATTATCTTGATAATGTTATTTTCAAAGTTGATTTCCCTCACTCATCTAAGATTTTGTGGTTGCTTGGATTTGCATTGAAGGTCTCATTTAGCACTTGGTTTGTCAGTAATTCCCAGGGGCGGGGCCTCATGCAGAAGGTGCAACCCTTTTCAGGAGTCTGTTAGAGGCTGGGCAGAAAAGCAGTTTGCCAGACTGCACTTTCCCTGTCTTCCATGCAGATGGTGCTCTTGGCCACCTCTTTCCTGCAACTCCACCTCTCCCTGACTGCAGTAGCCCTCTGGGCAGTGACCTGACCAGGCAACAATCCAGTCAAGGCTACAGGTCTCCATGTGCACTGGAAGCCACTGACCCTGGGGGTGGGCAGCGGGCACTGTGCACCTTGGCTGAGACCCCGCTTGTGGGCACAATGTATCTAGTGATTCCTAGGTTCCCACATGGAAAGACCTCGGGATGGGAGACTGAAAGGTTCAACTTCCCCAGACAGCAGCTGAACCAGGACTGCTCTGCTTTTCACTGGCCAAAAAGTCCTGGGTTTGTTTTAGGGCACTGCTTTGACAGTTGAGTTGTCCATATTTCTCAGCCAAAACAGGGCCAGGTACCCATGCAGGGAGTGTAGACCAGCAGCAATGGGCCTGGGACAGGGTCTGGAGAGCCTCTAAAAAGCCTGCAAGTCCTCTGCACTTTCTGGCCTGCCCAAGAGCTGGTGCTGACCAGTGACTTAATCATCCTCAGGAGCTGTTTACCTCCTGGAGCCTGGCAGCATCTGATTGGGTGGGGCTGAAACTGCAGGGTTCCTGTGCCCTCACTTCACTGGCCCAAATCTGGCCCAATGTGGGACTGTGTCCCCTACTTTAGTTGTGGTGGAGGATTCTCCCAGCTACTCCAGTCTTCAGTCATCCCTCATGCAAGGATTGGGCCTCCCACTGCTGCTTTCCTCAAGGGTGGGGGATGGACACCAGGATCCAGGGCTGGAAATGCAGTCTCTGTCCATGTTTTCTCAGACTCTTCATGCCTCACTGGCCTGGGCTTTGAAATGTTCTCCCCTGTTCCCTGGGTCCCCAAACAGTTGACTTGCGTATTTTCTGCCTGGCTACTTACTACTTTTAGGGAAGATTCTGTGGTTCCCTCCCTGATCCTTCATTTTGGAAGCTCTTCCTTGCTACCCTTTGCGTTTCAACCTCCTGAGTGGCTTAAGTCCTGCTGTGGGTCCCTGTGGGCTTGGGTCTCTGTGTCTGGAAATAGGTGGGGATCTGTCTCACTGTTGTGAGGTTTTATAGTCTGTGTCCCTGGTGGGAGGTGGTAGGGATCCCAGCTACTGCCTCTGAGCACTTCCAGGACTTTGTGGGACTAAATTATGGGGATGGAGGAGGACTGGCCAGTCCAGGACAGAAGTTTCCTATCTGATATTTTTCTCTTTCCTTGATTCAGCATTTGTGGGATCCTTCTCCAGTCTATACCTTCCTCCAGAGTTCTGAACAAGTGAGAATTGTCCTTTTGCTTTGCTGAATCTCTGGGGAGAGGTTTTCAGTAGCTGTTTACATTGCCATGTTCTTGATGTCACCTCTATTCAACCTCTTTGTTCCTCATTTTATCCATTTGTAAATGGAGGTATTAAAAATATCTACCTTATAAAGTATCTGGGAAGACTAAGTAGGATGATGTATATAAAACACTTATCACAATGCCTGGCACATAGTAAGTGTTAATAAATGTTAGCTATTATTGTTGTTATTTTTATTTTTATTATTATTTATCAGGGCCACTGTCACCTATCTGTGATTAGTGAAAGGCTCCGGGCACTGGAAAGGAAACCAGCCAAAGCAGATTTAAAGAGATTAAAACTCTAGGTGACCTTGATGAAGAATCAGTCACATGGGAACAAGACTGAATGGGAATGCAGAGATTGGATAAAAGAACAAGAGGAGAGTACCAGAAGCTCAGTTTTCAGAGCTAGGGCATTGTTCCAGTTTGCTAATGCTGCCATTTTGCAAAACACCAGAAATGGATTGGCTTTTATAAAGGGGGTTTATTTGTTTACACAGTTACAGTCTTAAGGCCATAAAGTGTCCAAACCAAGGCATAAACATGAGTATACCTTCACTGGAGAAAGGCCATTGGCATCCAGAGAACTTCTGTTAGATGGGAAGGCACGTGGCTGGCGGCTGTTTGCTCCCAGGTTGTGTTTCCAAATGGCATTCTCCAAATGTCAGCATCTGCTTTCATCAGCCATCTTCAAAATATCTCTCTAAGCTACAGCTCTAAGTTCCTTCTGTTTGTCAGCTCTTTTATATGGCTCCAGTGATTAATTAAGACCCACCCTGAATGGGTGGGGTAACACCTTCATGGAAATTATCCAGTCAAAGGTTTTGCCCACAGTTGACTGAGTCATCACCAAAGAAACACTCAATCAAAAGGTTCCACCCTAATCAACACTAATACATCTGCCCCAAGATTTCATTAAAGAACATGGTGTTTTGGGAGACATGATACATCCAAACTGGTACGGGCACAAAGTCTAAATCACATTCAAAGCCAGACCTACAGAAACAGTGACATGACCAAGCCTCAGAGTCTGGGGTGCAGTGGAGCTCTTTAAATGCCTTCTGCCTAAAGATTGGTTCTAGAGACCAGGATAGAGCTAAAGTTGCAGAGGTTGAGGATCTCATCTAGGGAAGACTGCAGAGAATGGTGACTGTGCAAGGCCAACTCTGGGGACTCTTAAGCAAGACATTTATGCTCTCTAGGCTGTTGTTTCCTTGTCTACACAATGCACTCATTGTACAACTGGACTTGATTATATAAAATTGGTAGAACAATGGATGTTGAGTATATGTTTTTCTGAGAACACATATCATGGGATTTTAGATCATGTTTTACGATAATGAAGTTACCAAAATGTGATTGGCCTAGACCTCTGCTCTCCATAAAGTGTTTGTCTTCCAGACATGATACATTCATGAATGGACATCAGAAATTCATTTTAAAATATGTATTTACTTGGTTCTGTGTCCCTAGAAAAGCCTGCAATTAGCTTAAAGCAAAAAGTTTTGAGAAATCCCAAAGACATAAACATTTTCTCTTAGAAGGGCCCGTGTCTTTAATAGGGAGGTTCTGTAAATAGCCCCAGGCAAATGCCTAGTGCTTTGGAATCACAAGACTTTCCTTATGAATTGTCAGCCTGGTTATGTCAAGTCTTCAAGACAGACTTAGCGTAATTATCTCTGGCGTGATGCTATTTTATCCCGATACCATATATAGCTTCGGGTTTCAGCTTAGAAGAAAGCACACAAATGGTTTGGAGCCCAAGAAGGGTCTTTGATTACAAAGACCACTCCCTTACACCTTTTAATTTTTTACAATTTTCCAGAGAAAATATATAGTATTTTACTGGCTGTCTTGCAAGCTCTCCTAGTACCCCTAAGCTATCTTGGCACAGCCTCTGAAAATTTTTAAGATGAGCTGAAGTCAAGGAAAAACCGATCTGGGTAATTAAAGGATACATAAACAAAAGATCACTTACTAAAACGCCTTGAAACTGTTTCTCAAAGCCATTGTAAATTGTGCTTTGGGGAAAACAAAACAATAAAATACTATAGCAAGTAAATGCATTATTGCATTAAAGGTAATCTCAGATGCATGGACATTCCTATTTCTAGTTTTATAATTTCCTATTATCTTTGTTATTTTTCACTTGACAAAATCCCTGAGAAACCAATCTTTGGAACAGTGATCCTTTTTACAGTGTGGGAGCAGTGACATAACGCAACAAGTTAAAATGGAACCCAATGCAAAATCCAATGAGGGATTCCTCTTTGTTGTACACCATGTACACACACACACACACACACACACACACACACACAGAACTGAGTGGATTGGTTTGGTTAGCAGTGGAAAGTTCTTAAGCAAGAAAGAAGGGTGTGTGCTCTTTCAGGAGTAGAGGAAGTAGCTACATACAAGAGAAAACAGCAAGGATACAGAGAACACACTACATACTCTGTCAGAAAAGGGAGGGACACACAAAAGCCTCTCACCCCAGGTCCAGCTGTGTGAGCTCCTCACAGTCCATGGGCCTGGAAAAACCAACCCTTAGATCCAACTTTGCCCAGGGTCGTCATTAACTTCCAGTTCACCACTGAATGGACTAAAGCCAACCCAAAATTGAGAAGGGTGAGGTCAAGGTGGATCTTACTTATGACTTATATGGAGAGTAGTCTTCCTAAATCTTAAGCATCCTCAGTGAGGTCAGATAGGAAAATCACCAGTAACAGAAATACTGCACTGGGTTTGGAGGGTTTGCAAAGGAGTAATAAAACGAGCTTTGCTGAGACTCACAATGAGCCATAGACTGTGCCAATCCCTTTACATGGCTATATTATTTAATGACTACATTATTCAAAAGCTATATTATTTAACTTTGAAAGAAGAAACAGATCACTGCATTTCATAACAAAGGTACAAAAATGTACAGATCTACAGCAACGGTAAGTTACCCCAAGCCTTGTTCAGGAAATGCTAACTCAACAACACTTTGGCAGTTAAATCATGCGCCAAAATCTCCAATATATGGGTTATAAGTATTCTCCATCTCCCTTTTTAGGAGTCCAGAACAAAACACCAGAAGATTCCTCCAAGGTCAGGGAATTTCTAGTAACATCAAATTAAAGAATCAGTTTTCCTAGCTGAAATTATAACAATTACTTACATTGGCATAAGGTACTTTTATTCCTTGAATAAACATTTATTGAGCTCCTAGTGTGTGCCAGGAGCTGGCAGGAGGAGGTTGGTACAAAAGGGTATCACAGAGAAGCAAGCAGGAACTACAGTGCTGTGCTGTAGAGAGGGGGAAAGGCAGCTGGAGGATGCCCAAACCAGACTTCCCAAGGGCCTCCCTATGAACTTCCAAAAACCCTTCTGGCAGCAGGTGTCATTATACCAGTTTTACAGATGAGGAAACCAAGAACTAGCGAGACTAAGTGCCTTTCCCAGAGTAAAATATATTCAGAAGGGCAGCATCAATCACATTACACCATACAGCATCTAAGCATGAAGTTTTATGCTTAAAGCAATAATGTATTGAATGGGGCACAGAAGACTGAAGATGGTTGATACAGTATTCAAAGGTCCCTAAGTTAATCTTAGGGACCAGTTTTAGAACTGGAAGAATTTGGTTCGATATTTTTAGGTCGATTTCGGTCTTATCTTCTAACCCCCTGAAGCTATGAGCCTGCTTCAAATTGCCTTTAGAGAAACCTCTGGGGACTCTACCTCCTCATCTGAGGATCTTTTCTCTTAATAAAAACTACAATTGACCCTTGACTTTCACAAAGGCTAACAAACATCATGACAAACTTTGAATACTCATATTTACAAATGCCTACCACAGCAGATAATTTTTTTCTCTATAAAATGTAGTCTTTCATTCACTGCTTCATTTAACAAATATTTTATTGAGAGCCCACTACATAAGCCATGGGTTTTAGTTTCCTAGCTGCTAAAAAAAAAATTACCATACAATGGATTGGCTTAGCAACAGGAATTTATTGGCTCATGGTTTCAGAGGCTAGAAGGTTTACTTCCTCCCAGGTCAGTACCTTCTGGCTGGCCAGCCATCGTTAGGGTTCCTGGCTTTTCTGTCATGTGGCAATGTATATGACAGTGTCTTCTCCTTTCTATTCTCGGTTCCATTGACTTCCAGCTCCTGGCTGCTGTGCATGGCTTCTTTCTCTGTGGACTTCTCTCTAACGCCTCCAGAAATAGAATTAAGACCCATCCTGATTCAGCTGGGCCACACATTAACTGAAGTGACCTTATCAAAAGGTCCTATTTACAATGGTTTCACACCCACAGGAATGGACTGAGATTAAGAACATGTATTTCTGGGGTACATAATTGAGCCACCAAACCAGGCAATAAAAAATATATAACCAAAAAAATGTAAGTGACCCCTTTAGAGCACAAAAAAGCTGGGATGAGATTAGACACTGTGCAGGTTTGACTGTATTATGTCCCCCTAAATGCCATTATCTTTGATGCAATCTTGTGTGGGCAGACACATTGGTGTTGATTAGATTTTACTTCTTTGATTGAGTGTCTCCATGGAGATGTCACCCACCCAAATGTGGGTGATAACTCTGGTTGGATGATTTCCATGGAAGTGGGGTCCTGCCCTTTCAGCATGGCCTTGATTAGTTTACTGGAGCACTATATAAGCTCAGATAGAAGTAATAAGCTTGCTACAGCCAAGAGGGACACTGCAAAGAATGCACAGGAGCTGAGAAGAGGAGTTGCAGATAAGAAACAGTTTGAAGATGGCCATTGAAAGCAGACTTTTGCTCCAGAGAAGCTAAGAGAGGAAAAACACCCCAAGAGCAACTAAAAGTGACATTTTTGAGGAACTTCAGCCTAGAGAGGAATGTCCTGGGTGAAAGCCATTTTGAAACCAGAACTCTGGAGCAGATGCCAGCCACGTGCCTTCCCAGCTAACAGAGGTTTTCCAGACACCGTTGGCCATCCTCCAGTGAAGGTACCCAGTTGTTGATGACTTACCCTGGACACTTTATGGCCTTAAGACTGTAACATTGTAACCAAATAAACCTCTTTTATAAAAGCCAATCTATTTCTGTTATTTTGCTTAACAGCAGCATTAGCAAACTAGAACAGATACTAAGTGGTCATCTAGGCACATATGCCAGTGAAGTGACTCATTTCAAGGTATTAGCATCACTACACATACATTCGAATCCCTGCTTCAGCAAAATAATAAATACTACATGTTATGAATTCTAGATCATTTCTATATAATTGAAACCACAAGTGTTAAATCTATAAATGTCATCGGTTCCTACAGCCAATCCTGGAGACTTGGATTCTAGAGCTCTGTGGCTGTGTGGCACTGGGTCAAATTCTTGACTTCTCTGTGCCTTAGTTTAGCCAATGTGAAAAGCTGGGGTTGAGGTGGATGACCCCTAAGACTACTCCCAGCGCTAAAGACTGATTTCATGTTGTCTAAGAGAAAGTTTGCCATTGTGAATTTTAATTTTAAGGAATGTACACATTATCACCTTGATTCATTTTAATAAAAAATATTTTTTATTCTTTTTAGGGAATAATCTCTTAAACTTCATCTCTATTAAACAATTATAAAATCTGGAAAACAAGTGCTTATGATTGAATATAATAGAGAAGCAGCAGCTGCAGTGGCCATTACCTACCAAGCAAGTAAACACTTCACTGTTTCCATGAAACCAAGTAGCCGAAATACATTTTTGTATAATCAAACTGTACTGGACCTTCAACAAATGCAAGTTACTCAGTTCTTCAAACTATAGAAACTCAAGCACTATGTTAAAATGTCCCTGCCTTTTGACCATAGTGTAATTATAGTTTCTCTCTCACTGCTTATAATTGCTTTTAAGTGTGTGAGTGAAATCTAATTCAAGATCACCATTTCCCAAAGTGGTCCCACAATTACTGTTGCAGGTTTGCTGCTAGGATGCTTTCCTCAAGCTTGCATAATAGTGGTGATAAAACTGCTGCTAATGATTAATATTCATTGGCTGAACACAATATGTCCATAAAAACATATGTGCTATGCAAGACTTCCAGCCTCGTGGACTCATAAGCAATGTGCCTCATATATTAAGGAAGCCAATAACAAATGCAGTGATCACATTTAAAGATTAATTTAAAGCACAGGCAATGAACTGGGCTTTCTGTGAACCAGCAACAGCTCACAGAAGTGGGCTTTAAAATGTTTCTGAACTTAGTTGCCACCGTTTAAAAACTGGGATATGAAACATTTTAAAAATCTGGATTTCTTACCTCTTTTGAATCAGAAGATCTGGCAACAAGCCCATGTTTCTACAGGGTAACAATTCACTGGAACTGGCTAGCCCCTTAGATGGGTTTCTGAAAGAAAGACACTTCAGTTTTCATCCTTGATTTAAAACTATTTGTAAATTATCTTTTGAGAAGAATAGTGAATACCATGAGCTAAGTTTACCAAAAGGAAAATCTCCCTCCCGTGAGACCACAGTTTGCAGCACCACGCCTGTTCAGAGCAAGTATGCAGAAATGTTTGCTGGATCAAACTAAATTGAAAACAACAGATAGGAAGGAATTTGGGTATCACATTTAGCAATCTCTTGAAAAGATTATGTAATCTCTTGAAAAGTTGGAAACAGTCAATTCCTGAACATGTGCAATTGGAATTGGCTGGTAGTGTTTTGTCCCAGCTCCCTTCCATCTGACATGTGGTACACACGTGGTACAACATCCAGGACAGAAAACTCTCCTTAAACTAATGGCCTCCCCCAAACATCCAAAGTTCAATCAACACCAGTTTCAGAGCCACTGTGACAGCAATAGGAGCCAAAGGATTGGGGATCATATTTTCATCTGCTCCCTGCAGCAAGTAGCACCTGCCATACCATGGAAAACCAAGGGAAGTGTTCTATGTATTGTCCCCTCAGCTCCTGAGGTGACCAGCTTAATGCCCAAGTTCTACAGATGTTTTAAATCGATGAGCTCCCACAGCCTAGTGTGAGCATGTACACATACGCATACACACATTCACACACATGCATGCTGCAGTAATGTCCTTGCAAGAGTAAGCAATAGCATGGAAACAAGCCATTGAGATGCTCTGCTCATAACTTCCTAGCCAAAGTCTCTAGAAAGTGATGATACACTGATTACATACTGTCTAAGCAAGACATTTGAGTCTAGGCAAAATCTTCATCTTTGCCAAGCAACGTTGAATTAATACACAAAATCTCACCGGACCTGTATTTTCTCATCTGCCAAAAGACACAAGTAGTTCTTACTAGATCAGTGGTTGTCAAACTTTTTAGTGGAAAAAAATGGAAGAACTTTTTCCCTAAAGAAGTCGTTACTCAGAATCACAAGATATAAAACAAAAGCTTACCTGTTCTTTTTAAGAAGGACTAAATTTCTTTCTTGTCCCTTTTCCCAACACACCATATCCTGAATAAACTCTAAAACCCACCACACTAAATGATATTTAGGCTCTTTCCAGCCCTAACCCTCTATCAGTCTGTAAGTTGAACTTGGTTATGTATATTTGTAGCCCATTTAATATAGGATGTGATATGACTAAACAGTAGCACCTTTTTTAGCTGCTATAACCAGCCACTGGCAGCAGGCTTCTTAACACTTTTCATAGAAAGCCCTAGAGCTTTCAGATTTTTGCTCAGTGGAGGGCACATTTCAGCTCAGCTATCCTTGTGCCAAAGGCAGTGAAGTACAAACTTTCCCACCACCAGAGCATGCAGGGAATGAAGAACTAAGAGAGCAAGATCCCCAGCTGGGCAGAGCACAGAGAAACAGGCCAGAGAATAGAGCTTAGAGTGGGCCACATAAGGGGACAAAATATCATGCAAAATAAGACATTTCTGTCTTTATCCATGCCCTCACCCATTCACCTATTTTCTGAGATAACTCAGATAATATAAGTACAGTTCATAATATATACTTGAGTTCAGTAAATCACATTTCATTCTGAGTCTCCCATCTTTGGAGTCTGGATAGAGGAGACATGCTTTTGTATTCATAGGAAAACCTAAAAAGTATGCCATCTGTTTATTCAACCATGTGGAGAATCAAAGGTCAACTGAGTGCACTACATTAACATAACGATTCTAATTACTTTTCTCTACAAATGGAAAATTACTCTTGGAATATTTCGGAATACTCTCATCTTCTGACAATAGCTTGGACATGAAAACAATGGGTGGTAGAATGTATTCTTTCTAAGCACATATTTGAGTGTAGACTTTTAAATACAAAACCATCTTGAAGTCAAAATTGGATTCCACATAAAATATTCATTCTACCTTCTGAAACATATTATAAATGCAAAGTAGAATACCTTTAATGTAATTGTATTCAAAATAGTCTTTTTTATGCTCAGCTACACTATGTTTTGAGATCCCATTTAATCAGCAGTAAAGCTAAAACGTGAATTTCTAAAGGTAAAAATGTTGGCATGTAATAATTTTTCCTATCAATTAAAATATGATATGTGTAAGCTCTAAAATTAAAGAAAATTAAAGAAAAATGTAAACTGTACTGTACATTGCAGTGGGCTAATAAAACAATTTAACTGCAAATACTGTAATTAAAGTCACAATAGATTATTCCCTCTAGAAATTGCACTGTCTTCACATTGCTGCTCTGCTTATCTGCTTAATAAGAATTCCTATTCATTCACTTTGAAAATGCTGCACTTTAGAAGAATAACAAATAAAAGAATTAATGATTAAAAGAAACTAGGGACATTTTGAAGATTGCTCCTTCACTTTGAAGTATAATTTCAAAGACCCTAAAAGATAATAACATTAGTTTTATAATGACTCTCAGGAAGTTATTTCTTACTCTCTTTTACCCTAATTTAATTCAATCACTTCTTTGACTACTTCTCAATGTATTTGATATAACTTTTTAAAAGTTTCCCTAAGAGAGGTTCCAGTGCTGGGATTTTCAAGAGTATGGGTTT
Organism: Choloepus didactylus; assembly: GCF_015220235.1. Classification (NCBI taxonomy): domain Eukaryota; kingdom Metazoa; phylum Chordata; class Mammalia; order Pilosa; family Megalonychidae; genus Choloepus; species Choloepus didactylus. Next base: position 94,267,821 of record NC_051314.1, read on the forward strand.
CTTGAGCACCCTTAGGTGTATGGCATAGATCTAGAGATTGCTGGCACAGTCAACAGAACCGGGGCTCCACACCAGTTCTCCACCCTGCAGCCCCACAGGCTGTGCCCTTCCAGGCTCAACTCCCAGCTTTGGAGAGGAACAGTGTTGAACTTTTCTGCTAATGACAGTTACTATAAAACAAAACTTTCAAACTGACAAAAATAATCCTACAGAACTATTATCCAGAAACAATTGTTCAGCCCTCTACAATTCACCATGATGGGAAGGAGCACACGAGTCCAGCCTCAGTGGTGACTAGTTTAGAGCAATTCCGGGAAAGGAGTGGGTTAATGGCACTTTGTTGAATTTAGTGCTGTGAATTCCTTCCAGCCTACCATTTATCCTCAGGAAATGTCCTGATTCTCAATCACTGTTTGCTAAATCTTGGAACAGATTATTTCCCTTACCATCTTTGAGCTGTCAATACATAGAGGTCTTTATAGTCTTTATATAACAGATTGGGAGACGTTGCCAAAATTTTCCAGATCTAGGAAAATCTCTCTTTTCTCCTTCCATCTTGCTGGCACCAACAAAGATTCACAGCAAATGTCATCAGCTATATTTGACAACTCCATAAAAATACATGACCATTTTAATAGTTATTTGTTTCTGGCTTTCTTGCCAAAGTGATTAATCACAGAGACATTATTCCTAACAATTGGTATAGCTGTCCTTATCAGGGACACATGTTGTGAAGAGATCTTGCTTCTCATATGCTAATGTTGGAGACATTTATGAATCTTTACCACTTTTAAATGACTCACTAAAAAGAACCTATCTGGGGATAATTCATGAGCCTAAAAAAAAGATGAAGGAAAATTTAATAAAGAACAACTTTAGACTAACAAGATGCCTGAAAACAAATCTTACATTTGAAAACTTGACAGCTGCTACTCTGTAATTTTTAAAATATTTACCATAAACAGCATTATATTATACTTTTCTTCTTTTTCCTCTGAAGTACTTGGTGTTTTTGATAAATGTTACTGGCACCAACCAGCAGGTTCTCTTACTAATGGAAATGTGTCTTAGGTGCTGAGGGGTTAGGCTTGGGAATATGGAGAAGAAGGATTTCTAGGGATCTAAAAGTAGTTTGGAAAAAGATGATAAAATAATCCTTGAAGTCCATGCCATTAAGAAACCCAACTGAAGTAATTTATTACAATTTCCTATTGAGGGATCTTTAGGCCTGTCTTCTGATACAATTCTATCTTGCCCAGATCTAGAAAATAAACTGTGGCCTTGTTTCACAGAAATGTTTTCATTTTTATTTCCATGCACATTTAAGTGTGTGCCAAATGCCTACTAAATAGTTCATCACTATGATTTGCACCCTTGCCCCAAAGGGCAGTAGCAGACATCTCCCTAACTCTCTCCTAAACCCACACAGAGGGAGAAGAGCTGCCCTGAGGAGCCAGGATAATCCTACAGGATTATCAGGAAACATATTTTCCTTTTAAAGGGCCCTTAGAAGCACCCAAACATGAAACCCAGTGACATTCTCATTCTCCTGAAATGATAACTCAATGAGGATTCTCAAGCATGTTTGTCTAGTCCGTTTGCCTGACAGGACTGGCTACAAGCAGAGAAAACCAAGGGAAAAGCTATCAGTGAATGGTAATGAATCTTCTCTGAGGCCCAGAATAAAACAGTGCTGAGTTTGGTCTTGAGCCAGCTGACTCTGCTATGCAACATGCTGAGCTGACTGTCGCCTGCGTGGGGGAGAGGACTGCTCTGTTCACTGGGTGCATTTTTGGAGACACTGTAGCCAAGAGGTAAAATGTCAAAATACCTTACGAAAATAGATGGTGCTTCTGCAAAAGACAAATGCGTACAAAACTGAGGCTGAAGCATTGTGGCTATAGACAGTTGTTAGACGCATCTGCTTGCATCTCAAAGAGGGATATCAATCCAGCAGGGTGTGAGTGTTCTGGTGAGTCAACCTATGACAGGAGCATAGAAGCTAATTATAGTTATCAGAGATTATTCTATATTAGCATGGCAGCAAACCTGTTAGCCTGGTCTTTAGCCCTTCTATTAACAGGGAAAGTAGTCCCCTTGTATATTATTGCTCAATGAGCACACTGAAGCTTGCCAAAAAGATTTTAAAGAAGCAAAGCCAAATACAGAAAGCTAGTTGATTTTTGATATCTGCTGTCTAAAACTTCAACAAAGCCTCTTCTAATGAGAAAAGATTATGTTCAAAGTTGCAATTGGGAAACCCGAGGAGGAGCTGATGTTCTACAGTTTAAAAGAAGCAGTGGAAACCTTTTCACCCTGGTATCACACAACAATAATTAGAGCCTGAAATGGAATGCTGGAATCTGAATTCATTGCAAAGATTACAACATTATTTAAAAATAAGAACAGAAACCATACATTAGAATGTTGATGTAAGAGTCAAGTCATTGCCTCTGACAGTGCCAGCAAGGGACAGTTTCTGGAAGTCAAGGTTCACATCCATGAAAATAATAATCATGGTCAGAAAAGCCCACAGGAGTCTGCTAGTGCAACCTCCTTTCCTCCACTTCTCTCTCCCAACCTTATCTCGTAGTTGAGCAAACCAAGGGACAAAGAAATGAAGGGATCTGCCCTGTGTCATGCAACTCCTGGTGCCAAAACAAGAACCAGAACCCAGGTCTGCTGGCTCCTGGTTTACTGCTCTTTCCTTCAAATATTAGATGCTGGTTTTAATTAAGAACTTATTATAAATAAAACTATTCCGTAAAACATTACACAAACCCAGTTTTAATCCCTTTGTGAAAACAAACCCCATTAACACTTTAACACATGTAACATGGATAGCTAATCATGAGATTGGCCTGGATAGAAAAGAAAATGAAACACTAATTCCAAAATATTTTTCTAAGATTAAGGTGAAGCTAAAAGCAGATCTTTGAATATCTAAGATTCCACCATTTTTCTAGATTTAAGTTTGAAAAGATAAAAGGAATTTCAGAAAGTTTGACCACTTGGCAAGGGTAGAAATCCTGGTGGTGTGAACCTGGAAATATGGGGTTGGATAGATAGGGAATGAGTCTTAGTTGGTCCCTCAAACCCATTTCAACTCAACCAAAAATTATAGGGAATGGAGCCAATATCCCACTAATCCCAACACAAATCAACCCAGAGGATGAAGGGAGTGAGGTCAGGTCTTCCCTGGAAACACAATCTGATCCAAGCCACAGATATCCCAAGCAGATGGGGTCAAAAACTATAAAAGTAATGGATTTGCCAGAAAAGGAGCAAGGCTCAGATTTTAACCACAGATGAAAAGGAAACCCACAACATGGAATTACGATCCTGGCATTCACTGCCATCCAGTGCTTCATTGTTGTGAAGCAGAGACATATAACAAAGATGGGTGCTATTGTCGTGGTGCCATAGTTTATTTGACATGAACTAGTAGACAGGGCTGCACTAGGCAAAACTGTGAAGTTTTCTTTGTCCCCCCACCCCATCTTCCATTTCAAGGAACCTCTTTTCTCCCCAGGGGTATCACAATCCCATCTTCACACCTACCCTTGCTTTTCACAGTCCTTGCGAAGTCTTCACTCTCTGAGCATGCCCCGGGCTCTGAAGCAGGCACACCATCTCCTCAGCATCCCCACTTAGCTTCTCTGTGTCCTGCTTCTAGCAATCCTCTCCTCCCTGCCAATGGAAAGATGATGACAGACAAACCCATTCTGGATTGTTAATGATTGAAGGTGATTTAATGTTGAGTTTGACAGCATTCTAAAGATAGAAAAGAGTGGCAAACTCTCCTGTGACATGTCCAGGGACTTGCCAATAACTGTCAACTCTCATAAATCTCAATAGGGGAGGGAAAGCACAGCAATTATGCAGCAAGTGTCCAAAAAGTCAAGAAGAGAGGGTCACAGGCATCAGGAACCAGGTCAGAAGAGAAAGTGCTATGGCAGTAGGGGGAGGAGAGCAGATTATTTCAAGCTTTACTGTGTCTCTCTGTGTCTAAGGCCCTTACACAGACATTAGCAACTTTCATCAAGGAAGCAGAAGGGCAGAGATTCCAGGTTCAGAAACAGATTACATGAATGCAAATCTGGTTCTATGACTTATCCTTTAAGTGACCTTGACCAAGTTGCTTAACCTCTCTGAACCCCAATTTCCTCATCTTCATCTCCTAGGATTATTTTGATGATCACTTGAGCCAATGAATGTAAGGTGCTTTGCAGAGTGCCTTGATAGAGTAGGTGCTCAACAAGGTTAAATCATTACTATTATTCTTTTTACTATTAACCATCCTTATCATCTTAACTTTCTACTTCATCATGCTTCCTCTGCAGTCAGTGACCGCAGCCTCATGCCACAAAAGAGGGAAATCATTTACATATAGTGCCAAATAGCACATGCTTTCCCCATCAAGCAGAGCTAAGTTTAATTGCCCATTCTGCCACTTACTGACTGTGAGACCCTGAACAAGTAACTTAACCTCTCTGAGCTTCCTCAGTTTCCTCATCTGAAAGCGAGAGTAATAACATCTATCTTCTAGGTTTCCTGCCAAGACTGAATACAATAGAGCATGTAAAATGCTTAACACAAGATCTGGCACAAAGGAAAAGCTCAATAAATAATAGCTACATTTATTATTATTATTCCTTCATAGGCATGTGTGCCTCAAATGATTCATCAATTTGCACCAGTTCCATTCATGATCCAAGGCTTTTATCCATTAGTTCTCAGCTCACCTCATACCTCACCCTTTGAAGGCAATCTCTCCACACTTTCCTCTGTTTATTTACTTCATAGCAATTGTCACAATCTGTAATTAACTTGGGGGTTTCAGTTTGCTTGTTTATTGTCTTTTTCTCTTACTGAAGTGTAAACTATGTGTGGGGGAAGGGCCCTTATCTTGTTCATCATAGAACAGAGTCTGGCTAATAGAATATAGTCATAAAATATATGAGGAACCATTCTGAGGGGAGGGGAGAGGGGAGATCAGTGGGGGGTCATTCTGAGGGTATTGTGGGGGTATCAGCGGGGGTCCTTCTGAAGGTATGGGAGTGGGGGTGGGAATCAGTGGGAGGCTGTGCTGAGAGTTTGCAGGAGGAATCCATGGGTAGTTGTCCAGGACAGTCATCAAGTAACTGCCGAGTGCCTATGAGGTTATTATGGTTCTCAAAGTTTGGTGTGCATAGCCTCAGAATCCACATAGACCTCCATGCTATGAATTTCCAAAGTTCTTGAGCATCCCCACACATTCAAGTGCTAAAACAAGTGTGGCGGAACACTCAAGTGCTTCGGCTATAGCTCAGCCTAGATCATAATAGGAAGACAGAAAAAGGCCAATCTCCTATTCCGGCCAGGAAACTAGAACTAAAGATGTTTCCCCAAAGATTAATGCATTTTGACTAGGCAGTGAACTCCCAATTCTATTGATATCCTCATCATTTCATTACTTACCATTTCAGGACAAATGTATCCTGATTTCAGAAATCTGAGCCCTTCTCATGACCAACTCAGCAGAAGCACGGCAAGAGAAATTTCTGGAGAAATAAGTTGGTGTATCGTTCTTTAAAAACATAAGTAATAGAGCAAAACATTGAGAACCGTATTTCTATTTTTTTTAGCTTGTTTTTAAAAGCTGATGAATGTGGGAGAAATGCAGTTAGGCTGAATATTTAAGAATTATACAAAGAGAAGTTGACAGATTTGAGGGGGAGAAGTTAACAAGTTCTTGCTTCATTAGAAGAAAAACTGTCAATTCAATTAGCATTTATTTCATTCCTGTGGGACGTAGGACACTGCTCTATACAATCAAAATACTGAAGAAGAGGTTTTTATTCAATAAATTAAATAAATTCAAGCTAATTAGAAATCATGTTCACTTCCTTCCAAAACTATCATACTAAGACACATAATATATAACAAAGTACCACAATTATAAAGTTCCATATCCACCCCAAGAATTATGCTGCCACCCAACTTCAATACATTTACTTACAGGAAAAATCATTTAAAAAATCATATTTGAAACTTCTTCTCTATGTCCATTTCACTCCATTTTTTACACTTAAAATTTGAGTCATGACTAGGATGAGGGTGGTCTCTCTCCCCTGTAGTTTTCTAGTAGGTCATTCTAAAGATATTTAATCCATGTAAGAAAAAGGAAATAGACAATGTTGAAAGTTTGCCTGGTCAATGTGAGTATTGGCAAAATTCCACCCTCTGTTCTGCAGGATTCTAAAAAGATGAGCTCATGTATTTAGTGTAGGATTTAACTCTCGTTTCTGTCCCCTAAGGTAATCTTCCATTCATGGAGTTCTTTCTGAAATCAGGACAGCAGATGAGTTTAGGCAACAACACCTAAGCATGCATGAGGGAGGAAGTAGGTGGTGTTGAATAATCAGCTTGTTGGGTATTCTCAGGATTGTACGAAAACTGGTTATGTCTGGCTTGAGGGAACATAAAGTTAAAACAGATCAATTTAGAGAACTTCATGTAATCCTGTAATCTAAAAACAATTACAGTCTCATTGCTGGATGCTCAAAAGGCAGAGGGGAAACAAGTGGAGTTGCTGCTCTGTTTGTGGTTCCAAACAACAAGGAAGAACTGGTTATGTGATATGGAAGTGACTGGAACCTGAGAAGAGCATGACACTGTTATCTCAGAGTTGAACAAAAACAAAGAAAGGGATAGATACATAAATATTTAGATAGATAGATAGATTCTCTTAGACACTTAAAAGGGTGTGTAAAATCAGAAAAAAAAAGAGCCTATGGAGGACAAAGATTATAAAAAGAAACATAGTTCAAGAAACTCTAAACATTACCATCTTTTACTAATAAGAAACTATAAATGATCTTGGCAAGGAAAAGAACTTGAATATGTATAGGTCAGCTGTCTCTATAGTGGGGCATCTGCCTGTCCTGCCAGAATGCCCCCTCCATAACCTGCATCCCCAAAACATGTTTAAGAACCATCATTTATTGAGCATTTACTATATGCCAAGCAATATACTAAACACTTTTTACACATCATTTAATCCTCACCAGAACTCTACAAAGTAGATATTATTTTCTCTGGTCTAAAGGTGAGACAACTGAACTTTAGAAAGATTAAGGAAATTGTTTTATAACACATAGTTAATGAGAAACAGAGCTGGAATTTCTAGAAATTAGTTTATATTGCACTTCTCAACAACCTGTGAGGAAGATGCAATGGGAAGATGGAAAGATGGCATAATGTTAGCAGAGGACAACAAAATGGTGAGCATTAAAACACTGTACATTTACCCTGCATATTTGATCTCTACCTATCTAATTTACATATATTTCTCTACATCCATTTATCTACACATACTATCTCATTTGATCCTCACAACTACCCCCATGCAGTTAGTGTCACCCAATTCACAGAGGAGGACACTGAGGTTAAGTAACCTACCAAGGAAACACAGGCAGGATTTTGAGCCTATGCTCTTAAAAGAGTAGAAGGTGACAATGCTTTGCATAAGAGGCAGTACTGGCCAATTCCTCTTTCCTTCAATTATTCATTCAACAATGATTTGTTACAAACCCGTTGGGTGCCCAGCACTTTTCTAGGTGCTGGAGACATAGTAGTGAGCAAAACAAACAAAACAGATGAAAAAAATCCCTGCTCTCATGGGAGAATCAGATTTAAAAAAAAAAAAGATAATATATGGTATGTTAGTGATTAGTGGTACTAAGGAGAAAAATAAAGCAAAGGAGACAGAAATGAAATTTCAGATAGGATGTCTACAGAAGGCTTCACTGAGACATCTGAATGAAAACCTTTGGGAGGTGAGGGCATGGGCCATGTGGGTATCTGGAGGAAGAGCATTCTGGGCATAGAGAACAGCAAGTGCAAAGGCTCTGAGGCTGCAGCCTGTCTGGTTAATCAAGGAAGGAGATGAGGCCAGAGCAATCAAGTATGGAAGTAACAGTGGGCTGAGTCATATAGGGCCTTGAAGAATGGAATTAGGCCTAGAAGAATGGAATTGTCATTTAAAGAAAGAGAGAAGACCACAGGGGTAGCAGCTTATCTGGGGAGAGGGTGCCTCAGGAACTTAGCTTAGTCTTGTTCAGTTTCTGACGTCTATTTGATTTCCAAGTGGAGGTGCTGAGTAGGAATTTGGCATATGAGGTGCAAGTGTTTAAGCAAGATAGTTTAAGATGAAGGAAATAATGACATGATTATATTCTGTTGGGAATGACCCAGTGGAAAGGCAATGTTTGATGATAAAAGAGAGAGCAGGGAGAATTCCTACAGCAATGTCCTTCACTAGCAAGATGAAATGCACAAGTGGAGGGAGCACAAGCTGAGCATACGGACCCAGGGGCAGGTGGGTGGGTAGATGGGCTAGCAGGAGCTTGTGGAAGCTCTCTTCTGATGGTTTCAATTTCCTTCTTGAAGTAGAAACAAACTCGTCAGCTGAAACTGAGTGAGGGAAGAGGTGTTAAAGGTTTGAGGAGAAGGAAAAGGAATGAAATAATTGTTCAGGAGGATAAGAAATTGAATGTACTAGGAAAATGTAGTACAATTTCATGGGCAAAATTTTGGCCTACTTGAGGTTAATGATAATGAATTTAAAGTGAGACCAGGCAACATGGTTATGTTTTCTTTCCCTAGCCATGTTCAATATCAGGACTGTAGGCATGGGGAAGAAATGAGTTGAATTTAACCAGACCTGGAATTTAACCAAGAAACAAGGGACTTGAAGTTATGCACAAAGGGGTGGTAATAATGAGTGGTCATGTAATTTAAGCTAGGTAAAGAAGAAAGGGATCATGGGGAGGTTAGTGCATTGAGAACAGTAAAAATGTGATAGAATCAGTGGATTGAAGCAGGGCCTTCATGTACAATTGTGAAGTTTGTGCATTGTGCAAAAGTTCGCAGCAGAAGTTGCGTGGTGGGTAGAAAACTAGTCTGTGCCCCAAACTATAAGCCCTTGAATGGGGATGCATTACACAGCAAGGACACCTTTCTCTAATAGATCTACCCAGAATTGTTGCCTTTGATGTTTGACTAGTGGAGACACTAGATTGAAGGTCTTGGTGAGGTCAAAGGATTGTAGGTCTCAGGATACTATGAGAAGTGGGCTATGAAGCTGAAAACGGCAGTCAGAGAGTTGAATATTTGCAATTAAAATTATGGCAAGGCTTCAGCAAATGGTAAGAGCAAAGTCTGGAAGAGGGTGTGCTGTTTTGCTAATGCTGCCATTACACAAAATACCAGAAATGGATTGGCTCTTAGAAAGGGGGTTTATTTGGTTACAGTTTTAAGGCCAGAAGATGTCCAGGGTGATGCATCAACAATCAGGTACCCTCACTGAAGGATGGCCAATGGCGTCCAGAAAACCTCTGTTAGCTGGGAAGGCACGTGGCTGGCATCTGCTCCAAAGTTCTGGTGTCAAACTGGCTTTCTCCAAAATATAGCTCTTGGGGCATTTTGTCCTCTCTTAGCTGCAGCTCTTCTTCAAAATGTCACTCTCAGTTGCTCTGAGGCCCTTCAGTCTGTGAACTCCTTTATACAACTCCAGTGATCCAATTAACACTCACCCTGAATGGGCAGGGTAACACCTCCATGGAAATTATCCAATCAAAACTTTCACTCACAGTTGTTTGAGTCACATCTCCATGGAAACATTCAATCAAAGAATTCCAATTTAATCGACACTAATACATTTGCCTCCACAAGATTGCATCAAAGAACATGGTATTTGGGAGGCATAATACATTCAAATTGGCACAGAGGGAGTGGCTGAGATAGGATGGAAAAAGTATAATTGGAGGAGAGGAAGTCAAGAATACTCTGCATTTATATTTAATATGTCAAAAATTAAGACAGAAATAATGATGAGAGATTGTGAGTCAGTGAGCTAGAAGCCAAAGTTTTTAAAAAATAGAGTGATCCAAGGTGTGCTAATTGACCACAACAAGGGAGTGGGGACTACTGGGTGATTTAAGTTGATGACATGAGATTCAAAGCTGGACGAGTTTAGGGAGGAGCAAGAGAGGATGGTCTAGAAGTGGAAAAGAAGAGCAAAGAATTCACCAACCTTGCCTCTAGGCCCAGTGGTTCGACAAGGAAGGGATAGCAACCAACAATCTCTTGAGAGGGCTGCAGAGAAGGAGTGTTTCAGGGAGAGTGAGGAGGGGAAGAGAACATTCAGTGAAGAGTTGAAGATGCAGGGAATTATGCTAGAGATTTACCTTGAGTTACAGGAAGCCAGTTGTGGTGGTTTGAAGCTGTATGTACCCCAGAAAAACATGTTTTAAATCTAATCCATTCCTGTGGGTGTTATCTCATTGTAAGTAGGATCTTTCAATGAGGCTACTTTAGTTAAGGTATGACCCACCTCAAGCAGAATGGGTCTTAATCCTCTTACTAGAGCCCTTTATAAGAAAATGAAATTCAGACAGAGAGAGAAAACCAAGGAAGCAAGAAGCTGAAAGCAATCCTACTAGAGCCCTTATAAGAAAATGAAATTCAGACTGAGAGAGAAAACCAAGGAAGCAAGAAGCTGAAAGCAATGAAACCCGGAAGAGAAGACAGAGAATAGCAGATGCCGCCACATGCTTTGACACGTTGCAGGGGTGCTGAGGATCACTGACAGCTAGTCTTCAGGAAGAAAGCATCACCTTGACGATGCCCTGATTTGGACATTTTCTCAGCCTCTAACTGTAAGCTAATAAATCCCCATAGTTTAAGTCAATCCATTTCATGGTATCTGCTTTAAGCAGCCTAGGAAACTAAAACACCAGTGAAATCCTTTAAGGAGTAAAGAACCATAGGGGAATTAGGATCTGAGGATGAGGATGGCCAGGCAGTTCTGGGCTTCATGTGATGACAGACATGATGGAAATTGTCCTGATTGTCCCACAAAAACAGCAGAGGAGGTAGAGGCTATGAGTGTTGACTGGGGAGAAGTCCTTATAGGAGCCTACAGAATTCTGTGGTGCTCTCTCAATTTCTGCTGATGGAGACCTCTAGGCCAGCAAAGGATGGTCCTGCTCTTTTGACCATCTAACCTAGTACTGCCCTGCCCCTTAGGACTTTCTGTAATGAGGTGGCTAGTGGCTACCATATTGGACAGAACAGACCTAACCCCAACCATATCCCTAACCTTTTGACCATTCCCATCACTATTTACAGGAGACCTACCTCTCATTTGTCCACCAAAGAAAATGCTCTTCAAATTATGAAGCATAGAATGAACCACATAAAATAGACTAGAAGCACCTCTTTCCTTTGAATAAATCCAAGTCTAACATTCCAGAAAAGTTAGAGGTGATGATTAAAAATGGACATACATTATCATAAAGTGTGAGGTTCACAAAGTTCTATAACAGATTATTGCAGATCTGATTTCTGACACCTACAAGGATGCCCACTAGAAGCCAGCATTGGCTCACTAAGAAAATGCCATTGGAACCTCTCTAGGGAGTGTTTCGTTTGCTGCTGATGGTAAGAATATACTTTCTCCCTCCCTCTAACTATGCACACCCTCCAAGAAACAACCTGGAGTCCTAGGGATTCAGAAGAAAGGAAGGGAGACCTCCAGGGGAGTCAGGTCTCTTCTGACCCAATAAGTAAAGAACTCAAGCACAGGAAAATGGATTATGAGTAACTCAGTCAGAAATACCAATAGGAATAATTTCCATTCCTGCCACTGCATACATGGGACACCAGAGAGAGAGAGAGAGGAGAAAATACAACCAATTATTTCAAATATTTCTTTGAAAGAGATAAAACATCATTGTTTCCTCCTTTCTCTGTGAGTTTTATTATGGTCCCAGTAGTAGCTACTGCTGTGCTGCATCTAGGATGCTCACCACCCTAGATGTTAGATCTAAGGATTGCTATTCAGCAAATAAAGAAGCAAAAGACAGAGAGAGAACAAAGGGTAGATTTTTGAGGTCTCCTTCCAATAAGTCACATAGAAAAAAAAAAGCAAGGGCTTTTCTTTTCTAATCCTTTAAGAAAACATGTATTTTTCCCTTGTCTCTAGGAAACCAAGGCCATGTGAGGATGGCGTGTGTGTTGTATCACCTGTCTTTCTCTCAAATGCCACATCTCCCTTTGTAAAGTTCCAGTGACGGCTGCTCGCCAGGGTTAATGCAAGCGTTGCCACCACTGACCCCCAGGCAGACACAGCTTAATGAGTCAATAAGGGCTAGCCTTCAGGAGCTATTAAGTCCCAGAGAGGGGAAACCGAAAAACATCTGTCTCCTCTACTTAATGGCGGTGTCATATGTGGGACATGTTTTCCTAACTCCTGGAGTTAGCCATGAAGCTAATAAGCTGAATTGCAGTGAAAGGGAAATCTGCTGGCTGCTGAAAGAAAGCACTCCCTTTCTGTCATTCAGTCATAGAGTTATATCTTTAACCAAGAAAAAAAAGCAAGTATTCACATATTTTGCCTGCTCTCAAAAAGGCACCAATTATAATTTTCAGTGTCAAATGATGTTGTGTAGTAAGTTTTTTGTGGACAGTTCCTTTGTGAATTTTTCTCTTAACATAATTTAAATCATGGCTGCCACTTACTGAGTTTTTACTGTGGATTAGGAACGATGATACACACTTCAGATGCGCTTTCTCCTATTATCATCAAACAACCCTGTATTCTTAAAAACCATTTAAAAGATGAGCAAGACCAGGCAATTCCACTCCTAGGTATAAACCCAAAAGAATTTAAAATAGGGACCCAAACAGATATTTGTACACCAATGTTTATAGCAGCATTAGTCCCAATAGCCAAAAAGTGGTAACAGCCCAAGTGTCCATCAATTGAAGAATGGATAAACAAAATGTAGAATATACATACAATGGAATATTATTGAGCCATAAAAAGGAATAAATTTTTGATACATGCCACAACCTGGATGTACCTTGAAAACACTATGCTGAATGAAATAAACCAGACACAGAAAGACAAACGTTATATGATTCCATGTATATGAAATATTTACAACAAGAAAATTCACAGAGACGGAAAGTAAATGAGAGATTACCGGGAGCTCAGGGGAAAGGGGAATAGTGGTTATTGCTTAATAGGCCACGGTTTCTGTTTTGGATGATGAAAGTGTTTTGGTAATGGATGGTAGTGATTAATTACATTTAGTAGTGATTAATTACATTTAATTAGTGATTAATTACATTTACATTTACAGTACATTCACATTTACATTGTAAATGTAATTAATGCCACTGATTTATACACTTAAAAAATGGTTAAAATGGCAAATTTTATGTTATATAGCTATTATATCGAGAGAGAGACAGAGAGAGAGGGAAAGAGAGAGAAAGAGAGCAAACTGAGACTCAGCACAGAGTTTCAGTTGTGATCCTGCCCAAATGGTGGAGCCAGGGCAGTCTGACCCCAGAAGCTCTTAATTATTATGATACTATTGGGCTAAAAATGTTCAAGGTAAAGATAATAATCAGTCACCCCACTCTGAGCACCAGCTGAATTTTCTGTAATTAAATCTAGTAAAATTTTCCTATATAGTCTTCCGTTTCTGCTCCCACACACCTAATTAAAAACAACAACAACAAAAAAAAACGCTTCTCTGACTTCCAGATTTGATTCTTCGCTCATATGAAGTCAGACTGATATAATTTATATTTGTCATTAGGATCTCCCTAAAATATTTCTATGCTCTGGAAATCTCTAGACTAATTTCCGGATCATTGCCAAGTTATTGTCAAAATGCCTTCAAAAATGGGAAAGTTTCCAAAAGACCAAAAGATAGGAAGATATTTTATCTATGATCATGAAATTTAAGATCAACTTTTTTGGCAGTTTTTGTGATTTCTTGTGGAAAAGATGGAGAAATGAGATGACATATTAAATAACCAACATTTATTAAATGCCTACCATTTGTTTAACACTGTGATAAATCTTTTAAATAATTTATCTCATTTATCCCTCACTTAAATTCTAGTAGATAGATATTTCCCTATAGCACAGAAAATGAAACTGTGGTTGAGGTGGAGCATCAAACTTGGGTAGTTTTACTCAAGACTTTGACTAGTAGGAAGAATCAGTTGGTTGAACTCAAAGCCAAAGAGTGTTGGTTATTAGAATGAGATAAATCCCAGTACAAAATTTGTAATGGGATACTGGAGGACACTGCCCTTGCCTTTTCATATTCAGTTGCATGCTTATTAAAATTGCAGATGACACAAATACCTGTAGTTGGTAAAATCAAAATTACATGAGGAAACAGTTGAACTGAAGTTATTTAAAATAAATTCATGTAAATTGTTACATGTAAGATAAATATTTGACTTATTTTTTGCAAACTTAAAAAAAAAACTACGAACTGGAAGTTATTTTTGGTGGATTTTCACTCAATATTCTATCAAGTAGTGAAGTCCCCTTGACCGGCCTAGCCCAAGGAGTAACTGATGAACAAACAAAATGTTATAGTAGAAATGAAATGACTCTCTCAGGTCGAGTCCAAGGAATCCTGAAGTTGCATGGAAAGCTGGATTCTCTTAGCACCCATAGTCCTTGTTCTAGCAGCCTGTCCTGTTGTTTAGGGTCATTCTCAGGGGCAAGGAGTCCTTTCACTGGCTCGAAGGATATGGACTCTGAGACCCCACACTCATGCTGGCATTATTCTCTAAGGCATCTTTTCTTGGACCAGTGGTCTTAGATGTTCCCAGGCCTAGCATGTCAACTGAAGACCAGTTTTTCTACTTCTCTATCTCCCACAGCACCTAGCCTAGTGTTGGATCAACTCCCAGCTGAGGGCCAGGCAGGAGACTGACCAAATATCATGTATTCCAAGAACAAAGTCAAGGAGCCACAAAGAGGTGGAAACTAGAAAGTTCCAACAGATGCAGGGCCAAACTCCAATAACAAGTTAGTTACCAAGGTCCCTGGTTATCTTAACCAACCCTACCCAGGAGGAGGACTTGGCATTGGAGAGATGTCACTAAGCAGCAAAGTAGAGGATTCATTTACCATGTCCTGGGCAGTGTTCTAAAGTCATTACATATGTCAACTCATTTAATTCTCCCAACAACATTGTAGGGTATTACCACCTTTTCACAGACTAGGAAAGTAGGCAACTGCCCCTAAAACACACAGTTAGTAAGTGGTGGAAATAGGATTAGAATCCAGGTGGCCTGACCCAAGCTCTTTTGCCAAGCTCTTTGCTGTCTACTGAGCTGTGAATTTGTACCTCATGCGACACACTCCACCCCCTCTTCTTAAGGTGAAACTCCCTAGAGGCAGTTCTGGCATTGAGCACATAATGTCATCAGTAAATAATTGTTGAATTCAACTAGTACTTTAAATTACTTGGTATTTGTTGACAGTGACCAGGGTATGCAGGGCTGGAGATGTCCAGATACATTCTCATCTTCCAGTTTAATTGTTGACATAAAATCTGCTTGTCCTCCACATTCCATTTTGTCTTTTGTGGTTTTGATCTTATTGCTATGTTATTGTTATTTAGCTCGGGACCCAGAGTCACTTAATTAGGCTGTGGCAAACCCAAGATAAACACTGAGACATAAGGTTCAAGCCCCTTGTGGGTGCCTTGCTTTCTGAAAAAAAAAAAACTTAAACTTGTCAGATGGTAATTTAGTAAGGGAAGTAACTTTCTCTATCAGAAAGGGCAGAAATTTCTTAATATCTACTCACTGGTCAAGCCTTTCTTTGAGACCATGTTTAACCTTCAAAATAGTGTGCTGTTCATAAGTTTAGTAGAAAGCCTCAAATAAGAAAATCTCAGTTTTCAAGGGTTCAAAGTTGAGGAAGCCAAAAACTACATTAGAGAGATCTGGGAACAGAACAACCCATCCCTGTGGCCTCTGCCCAGCTGGGTTTCAGCCTGAGCTTTGGCAAAGCACAGTTACAATAGCCTCAGAAGACCGCCAGCATATGTCCTGGGGAAGCAGGAGTGGACTTGACAGGAATCCATGCAGTCCCAGCCTTCACTCTCTGTCCTGCTGACTCCCAGTTGCAACAAGGCAAATTCTACCACCTGAAGGAACCCCAGCAACTGTGGTAGCCTGGAGACTCCATCCTGTATAATAATACATCAGGCGGCCGGCCAGTTCTGAGTGGGCAGCTTCCTGTGTGATGAATCAAATCAGCAATGGCCCTCAACAGGAAGGCACATCAAGTTTAAAGTCTCTAGACTGTACATCTCCCTTGACACCATCAGCCCACTTCAATCTTCACCAAGAAGGCCCACTGTAAGCCAGGCACTGCTCTGGACCCCATTCATCAGCAGACAAAAACAGACATTAAACCCCTCCCCTCGTGGAAGTTGCATTTTGAATCTATCCTAAGCAAATAATTTTAAAAACACAAAAACTTTTGCACATACTCTTATAAAAGCAAAAAATATTGGAAACAATTTAATTATCCAATGCTGGTGAACTGGTTAAATAAGTTCTAGTACATCCATTTGAGGTCACACCAATAACCATTCTAAAAAACACAGCATGTTATACAAGAATACCCAATGATTTTGACAGGTTTTTTTTTTCTAGTATTAAGTGGGGAGAAAAGCAGATTACAAAGCAAAGAGTGCAGTATAATAATAATCAACATTGTAAAAGAAAAGAAGTATAACTGTATATGCAAATAAACTGGAGAGATAATACACTGAAATGTTAATCATAATTATTTTTGGATAAAGGGCTTGGTGGTAACTTTATATTCTTTCTTGTATTTTCTACAGAATTATTCTTTTTCCAAATCTCTGTAAGGAATACTGATCTCAGTCAGGGTCCAAACAGGGAAACAGTCCACACCAGGTTGTTCAATAGTAGGAACTTTATATGGGGAACTAGCTACAAAGATTTTGTAAGAGATGACAGGGAAACAGGGAATAGTGAAGCAGCCCAGCAATTAGCAACATCAAGAAATTACTGCTAAGTTGCTGGAGGTAAAAGGTAGGAGGTGGTATCACCAGAGCCAGAAGCCAGAGCTACTCAGTGGAACCTACGGACATATTGTAGAATACAATCAGAGGAGATATGGCCGCTTCCAGAAATACCACTTGAAGCAAAGAAAGAGGGGAAGAAACATCCTGGTTCCTCCACTCCTCATGCCCTACATCTCCCTGCCTATGCTTCAAACTGTCTGAGCCTGACCAGAAACCAATGGGCAAGTAAGCCTGGGAAATGCAGGGGAAGCCACCTACAATACAGAGCAATCCAAGGGATGGGTGAATATGGATCTGAGAATACAAACACAGATGACTGGTACAACATTGTTTCTGTAGTCAGAAAAAAAAATAGCTTCTAACTTTTTTGAAAGAAAAGGGCATATTTCCAAATGCTCTCTTCCTTCCCCTTGCAACTTAAGAACTTAAGATTCTATGAAGAGAGGGGCAAGATGGCGGCATAGAGAGGAGTGGAAGCTAAGCAGTTCCCCTGGAACAACTACAAAAAACCAGAAACAACTAGTAAATAATCCAGAATAACTGTGGGGGGACAAACAAGACCATCCACTCATCATACACCAACCTGAATTGGGAGGAATGCCCGAGAACACAGCATAAAATCTGTAAGTAAAACCTGCAGAACCAGGTCGGGAGACCCCCTCCCCCATAGCCCGAGCTGCGGAGCCGTGGTGCCAGAGAGAAGCTCTCTCCCAGCAAGCGAATACAGCTCAGCTGAGCTCCAACTGGGGTTTTAAGTAGCGAGTGTGAACTGCTCACTACAGGTACGCAGCCCCAAAAAACAGACAGAGGCTTTGGGTGACAACTGACCTGGGAGAGCCGGAGGGTCGCCTTGACTGGGTCTGAAGGGGACTGTCTGTTTCTTTTTCGGCTCAGTGGAGAAAGCCCCAGTCATTTTAAGTTTCCAGAGCTGTGACTCGGGGAAGGGCGGAGACAGCACAAGCAGAGATCGAGACCATTGAAATGCTAATGACCTCCACCTGGGGGCTCTGTCTTCTCTAGAAGGAAAGGGGTGGGGCCCTTTCCATTCAGAACCAGACCCCAGAGCCTGGGGGAACACGGCCATACCTCCTCACACCAGTCAAGAATTATAGGCTAACAGGCGTCACCTGCTGGGCAGAAAAGCACAGTGACCCGAGGCATCAAAGGGTGGAGCAATTTTTTAAGACACACCCGCAGGGAAACCAGATACTGAATACTTCTTCCCTCTGTTCTGGTCTGGGAAAACCTGATTTGGATAAACAAGGAAACCATGCCTAGACAACAGAAAATTACAACCTACACTAAGAAAAACAAAGTTAAGGCCCAGTCAAAGGAACAAACGTACACTTCAAATGAGATACAGGAATTTAAACAACTAATGCTAAATCAATTCAAAAAGTTTAGAGAAGATATTGCAAAAGAGATAGAGGCTGTAAAGGAAGCACTGGACATGTATACGGCAGAAATCAAAAGTTCAAAAAATCTACTGGTAGAATCTATGGAAATGAAAGGCACAACACAAGAGATGAAAGACACAATGGAAACATACAACAGCAGATCTCAAGAGGCAGAAGAAAACACTCAGGAACTGGAGAACAAAACACCTGAAAGCCTACACGCAAAGGAGCAGATGGAGAAAAGAATGAAAAAATATGAGCAACGTCTCCGGGAACTCAAAGATGAAACAAAGTACAATAATGTACGTATCATTGGTGTCCCAGAAGGAGAAGAGAGGGGAAAGGGGGCAGAAGCAATAATAGAGGAAATAATTAATGAAAATTTCCCATCTCTTAAGAAAGACATAAAATTACAGATCCAAGAAGCGCAGCGTACTCCAAACAGAAGAGATATGAATAGGCCTACGCCAAGACACTTAATAATCAGATTATCAAATGTCAAAGACAAAGAGAGAATCCTGAAAGCAGCAAGAGAAAAGCAATCCATTACGTACAAAGGAAGCTTAATAAGACTGTGTGCAGATCTCTCAGTAGAAACCATGGAGGCAAGAAGGAAGTGGTGTGATATGTTTAAGATACTGAAAGAGAAAAACCACCAACCAAGAATCCTGTATCCAGCAAAGCTGTCCTTCAAATATGAGGGAGAGCTCAAAATATTTTCTGACAAACAGACAATGAGAGACTTTGTGAACAAGATACCTGCCCTACAGGAAATACTAAAGGGAGCACTACAGGGTGATAGAAGACAGGAGTGTGTGGTTTGGAACACAATTTTGGGACATGGTAGCACAACAATGTAAGTACACTGAACAAAGGTAACTATGACTACGGTTGAGAGAGGAAGATGGGGAGCACGTGAGACACCACAAGAAAGGAGGAAAGATAATGACTGGGACTGTGTAACTTGGTGAAATCTAGAGTATTCAACAATTGTGATAAAATGTACAAATATGTTCTTTTACGAGGGAGAACAAGCAAATGTCAACCTTGCAAGGTGTTAAAAATGGAGAGGCATTGGGGGAGGGATGCAATCAGCATAAACTAGATACTGTAACTAATAGAATCACTGTATTATGCTTTCTTTAATGTAACAAAGGTGATATACTAAGGTAAATGCAGATAAGAGGGGGGGATAGGAGAGGCATGTTAGACACTTGACATTGGTGGTATTGTCTGATTCTTTATGGTGGGCAATGTCCATGATCAACTGTACAAATACTAGAAATCACTTCATGAACCAGAACAAATGTATGACAATACAATTAGAAGTTAATAATAGAGGGGCATATAGGAAAGAACTATATACCTATTATAAACTATATACTACAGTTAGTAGTATTTCAACATTTTTTCATAAACAGTAACAAACGTACTATATCAATACTAGGAGTCAACAATTGAGGGGGGTTGGTTAGGGATAGGGGAGGATTAGAGTTTCCTTTTCTTTTTTTTTCTTTTTTCATCTTTCACTTTATTTCTTGTCTGGAGTAATGAAAAGTTTCTAATAATTGAACAAAAATTAAGTGTGATGGATGCACAGCTGTATGAGGGTACCCAGGGGCAAGTGATTGTACACTTTGGATCTTTGGATAATTGTATGGTATCTGAACAATCTCAATAAAAATTAAAAAAAAAAAAAAAAAAAAAAAAGAGATAAGGAATGGAGTGGGAATGTGTGCATTGAGGGGGCAACGGAGAAATGGAGACACCTGGGGGTGAAAAGAGGACTACAGTCAAAGAGGGGTGATCAAATAGGGATAATTTATTTCTGAGAAGTGGTGATTGACTATCATCTGATAATGGTCTTTATTTCTAGAGAAAGAGGAAAAGAAATTGAAATACAAGAGATAGGCCTCTGTTTACGTGAGAGAAAAATAAACTTCTACTGAATTTAAAAAAAAAAAAAAAAAAAAAAGATTCTATGAAGACCCTTGCTATCTGCATGCTATACAAAGGAATGCATATTGCCAGAATATACATCACTGGAATGCTGAATGTGTTAAGGAAAAAATCGTAATCCAGGTTTCCATACTTGCTTTGCAGATTCTCAGCCCCACCATGCCATGCACTCTTTGGCTAAATACCCTCAGCTGCCCCAGGTTTCCAAAATGGTGTCCACTCAAGCAAACTCCGTTCTTCTCTCTCTTGTCCGCCCAACTTCCCAGGCAAACCCTACCTATTCTGTGATCCACATATACAGGTCCCATTTGCTGCCAGAAAATAGATACTACTTTGAGAAATTGAGGTTATGGGAAGGTGTATTTTAACAAATTAGCTACCTAATCATTTCACAAGGTGTGTTTTTAGAGGGCTGCAAATCTTTCAGTTAAATTCAAACAGCTTTTACTGAAAGTCAGAAATTTATTTAAATTATACTTAGAGTTATGAAACATACAAAGAAATGTAAAACCAAGTCTTTTTCCTCAGGGATCAGGTTAAGAGGTTTTCTGATCGCTCAGGACAAAAATCTTAAGCCTTCCTTGAACCACATGTGATCTGTCAGCAAATACTTCTGGTTCAACCTTCAAAATGGACCCAGAGTCACTGTCTCCCCTGATGAGACTCTTTCGAGCTGCCATCATCCCTCACCTGGATGATTGCAATAGACTCCTAACTCCCTGCCTCCATACTTGTCTCCACTGTCCTGTCTCCCAGTCTATCCTAAACCCAGCAATCAGAGCAATCCCAACAAAACATAAAAAATGTATGTCACTTGTCTGCTCAAAACTTTCCAATGATTTACCATCTCATTCCAAATAAAGTAAAAATCCTTAAAAGGACTTACAAGACCCTAAATGATCTGCTCATCCAGCCATCACTTGTCTGACTTCATCTCCTACTACTTACCCACTCTGTTCTTCAGAGATGCCAGACCTGCTCCTGCCTCAGGGCCTTTGCAGGTGTGGCTGCCTCTGCCTGGAATATTCTTCCTGCAGACATCTGCACAAGTCTCTCTCACCTCCTTCACTCCCTTGCTCAAATCTTGCCTTCTCCATGATGCCCTTCTTCACTCCTCCCAGAACTCTCTCTGCCTTCTCAGCTTTATTTTTCATCTTAGCACTTATCACTTCCTAATATGCTATATAATTTACACAGTTTTTTTATTATCTGAGTCTTCCCACCAGAAAGTAAACTCCTTAAGAGCTGGAATTTTTGTCTGTTCTGACCACCAATGTATCTCTGGCGCTTAGAAGAGCCAATATTTGTCGGTCAGTATTTGTTGGATAGATGAATGCAGACAGATTGTTTGAATAACAGCGCAAGGCAGAAGTTGGTGAAGAGGGGAAGCATCCTGGGCCAGGCAGGGTCAGGTGGGCAGGAAGCCTGGGGAATAGGCATTAAGAGAAGAATAAAGGGACAAAAAAAATGTTTAAGACTTACAAAGACTAAATAGCAAAACGGCATAAGAAAGTCCTGTATTATCAGTAGTGACTATATTAAACTCTCCAATCAAAAGGCAGAGGCTGGCAGAATGAATAACAGAGCATGACCCAACTTTATGTTGTCTGCAAGAAACTCACCTTAAGTTCAAAGACATAAGTACATTGAAAGTGTAAAAACCATATATCATGCAAGTAATAACCAAAATAGAGGTGGGATAGCTTCATTAATATCAGATAAAAAAAGACTGAGTAAAAACAGTTAGGAGGGACAAAGAAACAGTCAATAAATACTGATAAAGGGGGCAATTTAATGAGACGTAACAATCATAAATATATATGCACCTAACAGCAAAGTCCCAAAATATATGAAGCAAATACTGACAGATTTAAAGGGAGAAATTGATGGTTCTACATTAATAGTAGGAAACTTCAATACACCACTCTCAATAATGGATAGAGCATCTAGACAGAATATCAGGGAGGATATACAAGAGTTGAACAAAACTCTAAACTGACTATACCTAACAGACTTATGTAGAACACGTCATCTAACAACAGCAGAATACACATTCTTTTTTTTTCTTTTTTTTTAATTTTTTAAAGTTTATTTATCAAAAAATTAAAACAAGCAACAAAAGACATACATTTCAAACAAAACAAAGCAAAGGATTAAGAAAAACAGAAAACCTAAAATAACTACTTTGCTTCCAACATGTTCCTACCATACCCCAAGAAAATTAATAAACCCTACCCAAACAAAGGAATAAGGAAAACAAATAATCTACTGAAGGACAATTTGCTTTTTTCCAAGTTTCTGCTGTTACAAATGATGGTACAGTGAACTCCCTGGGTTGCAAGTGGGTACATTGCAAATTTCAGTAAATATTAGAATACACATTCTTTTAAAGTGCACATGGGTCATTCTCCAGGATAGACAATATCTTAGGTAACAAAACAAGACTCAATAAATTCAAAAATATTGAAATCATACAGTGTATCTTCTCCAACCACAATGGAATGAAGCTAGAAATCAGTAACAGAGGGAGAATAAAAAATTCACAAACATATGGAAATTAAACACTGTACTCTTAAACAACCTATGAGTTAAAGAAAAAGTCACAAGGAAAATTAAGAAATATCTTGAGGAAAATTAAAATGAAAATACAATATACCAAAACTTATGGAATGCAGCAAAGTTGGTGCTCAAAGGGAATTTTATAGCTCTAAATTCTTGTATTAAAAAAAGAAAGATTTCACATCAGAGACCTAACTTCAAAACAGAAAGAACTAGAAAAAGAAGAGCAAACTAAACCAAGCAAGCCGAAGGAAAGAAATAGCAAAGATTAGAGCAAAGATAAATGATACAGGGAGCAACAACAACAAAATACAGTAGAGAGAATCAACAAAACCAAAAGTTGGTTCTTTGAAAAGATCAATAAAATTGACAAACCTTTAGTTAGATGGACAAAGAAAAAGGAGAGCTGGCACAAATAACTAAAATCAGAAATGAAAGAGGGACATTACTACCAACCTCAATGAAATATGAAGGACTTCCTGCATGCCAACAAATTAGATAACCTAGATGAAATGGACAAATTCTTAGGAACACACAAACTACTTACACTGACTCAAAAAGAAAAAAAAAGATACCCACAAAGCAATAACTAGTGAAGAGACTGAATCAGCAATCATAAACCTCCTTTTAAGAAAGAAAATCCAAGGACCAGCTGACTTCACAAGGGAATTTAACCAAACATTCCAAGAAGAATTAACTGCAGTCCTGCTCAAACTCTTCCAAAAAATTAAAGAGGAAGGAACATTGCCTAATTCATTCTACAAGGCCAACATCACTGTCATAGCAAAGCCAGATAAAGATACCACAAGAAAACTACAGACGAATATCCCTTATGAATATGGTTGCAAAAATCCTCAGCAAAATACTAGCAAACTGTATCCAACAGCACATTTTAAAAAGTATACACCATGATCAAGTGGGGTTTATAACCAGGTATCCAAGTGTGGTTCAACATCAGAAAATAAATTAACGTAATATACCACATTACCAGAAAAAAGAAAAAAAAAAAAACACATCATCGTCTCTATTGATGCAGAAAAGGCATTTGACAAAATCCAACAATGTTTCTTGATTAAAAATTTTAGAAAACTAGGAATAGAAGGAAACTTCCTCAACAGGATGAAGGGCTTATATAAAAACCCTACAGCTAACATCATACTTAACAGGTGAAAAATTGAAAGCTTTCCCAATTAGCTTAGAACCAATAGGAGGATGCCCACTCTCACCACTGTTCTTCAACATTATGCTGGAAGTTCTTACAAGAGCAATTAGGCAAGATAAATAAATACATACATACGTACATCCAAATTGGAAAGAAAGAAGTAAAACTTTCCCTATTGGCAGATGTCTGGATCCTATATACAGAAAATCCAGAAAAATTCAGCAAAGCTACTAGAACTAATAAATGAATTCAGCAAAGTGGCAGGGTACAAGATCAATACTCAAGAATCAATAGTGTTTCTATGCAAAAGCAATGGACAATCAGAAGAAAAAATCAAGAAAAAATAACTTTTACAATAGTAACTAAAAGAATCAAATACCTAGAAATAAATCTAACCAAGGATGTAAATGACTTGTACATAGAAAACTATAAAATATTGTTAAATGAAATTACACAAGACCTAAATAAATGGAAGGACATTCCATGTTCACAGATTAGACTAAATATGGTTAAGGTGTCAATTCTACACTAAGCAATTTATAGATTAGATACAATCCCAATCAAAATATCAAAATCCCAACAGCCTTCCTTGCATAAATGGAAAAGCCAATCATCAAATTTATATGGAAGGATAAGAGAGCCAAAAGCCATCTTGAGAAAGAAGAACAAAGTTGGAGTACTCACACTTCCCAATCTTAAAACTTATTACAAAGCCACAATAATCAAACAGCATGGTACTGGCACAAGGACAAGCACATAGACAAAAGGAATTGAATTGAGAGCTCAGAAATCAACCCTCACATTATTGACCAACTGAATTTTAACAATGGGGGCAAAGACCACTCAATTGGGAAAGAATAGTCTCTTCAACAAATGGTCCTGGGAAAATGGATCTACATTTGCAAAAGAATGAAGGAGGACCCCTAACCCACACCTAAAACAAAATCAATTCAAAATGGATCAAAGACCTAAATACGAGAGCCAGAACTATCAAACTTCTAGAAGAAAATGTAGGGAAGCATCGTCAGGACCTTGTGTTAGGCAATGGTTTCTTAATTTTTACACACAAAGCACAAGCAAAAAAAGAAAAAAATAGATAAATTGGACATCATCAAAATTAAAAACTTTTGTACCTCAAAGGACTTTATCATGAATGCAGAATGACAACCTACACAATGGGAGAAAATATTTGGAAACCTCATATCCAATAAAGGTTAATAACCAGAATATATAAAGAAATTGTTCAACTTAACAAAAAGGCAAACAACCCAATTTAAGAAAAAGCAAAAGACTGAATTGACATCTCTCCAAAGAAGACATACAAAAGGCCAGAAGGCACATGAAAAGATGCTCAACATCATTAGCCATTAGGGACATGCAAATGAAACCACAATGAGATATCATTTCACACCCTCTAGAATGGCTACTATTTTTAAAAAATCAAGAGAAAATTACAAGTATTGGAGAGGATGCAGAGAAATAGGAGCACTCATTCATTGCTGGTGGGAATGTAAAATGGTACAGCCACTGTGGAAGACAGTTTGGTGGTTCCTCAAAAAGTTAAGTATAGAATTATCATATGACCCGGCAATCCCACTTCTAAGTATATACCTCAAAAAACTGAAAGCAGAGACTTGAACAGATATTTGCACACCCATGTTCATAGCGGCATTATTCACAATTGCTTTAAGACAGAGGCAACCCAAGTGTTCATCAACCAATGAATGGATAAACAAAAGGTGGTATATGTACACAATGGAATATTATTCATCCATAAAATAATGCAATACATACAACAACATGGATGAAACTTGAAGACATCATATTCAGTGAAATAAGCCAGATGCAAAAGGACAAATATTATATTATCTAACTGACATAAAGTAATTATAATAAGCAAACTCATGGAGTCAGGATCTAGATTATAGGTTTGGGCATAGGAAATAGGGAATTTCAGCTTAAAAGGTACAGGGTTCCTATTTGGAATCATGGAAAAGTTTTGGTAAAGGATGGTGGTAATGGTAGCACAACATTGTGAATGTAGTTAATGGCACCGAAATACATATCTGAATACATTTAAAAGAGGAAATGTTAGCTTGCATATATGGTAATCAAATTTTTAAAAATCCCTGGAACTGCACAACACAAAGTGAACCCTAAGTTAAACCACGGACTATAGTTAATAGTGTCATTATAAAAATGTGTTTTCAGCAACTGTAATAAATATACCATACTAATGCAAGATGTTAATTATAGGGTGGTATATGGAAACCCTGCATTTTATACATGATTCTTCTGTAAACCCACAACTTCTCAAAAAGAAAAATTATAAATAAGACCCATCCTGATTCAGCTGGGCCACACCTTAACTGAAGTAACCTCACCAAAAGGTCCTATTCAATGGGTCCTTACCAGGAATGGGTTAATATTAAGAACATGTCTTTCTGGGGTACTTAGCTGCAAGCCACCATAGCAAGTTGTTTAATTACCCTTTACCTCAACTTCCTCTTCAGCAAAATGGATGCTACACTAACAGTACCTACCTGAAAGGGTTGTGAGGATCATAATATATATACAACACTGTTAATACAGTATTTGCCATACAGCAAGTACTCTCCACATGTGATGGTAGTTGTGGTGGTGGTGGTTGTTATTTACTCACCTGGTTATCTGTTATTTGGCACAGCCTCTAGAAAGATTAGGTCTCTGTTAGGTGCTTCCAACCAATCCATATTTTTCTCTCTCATAGTGAGTCTTAAACTGTAATGTTTGTGTCTGTCTCCACAAAACTATGTGCCCAGTGAGGACTGGAACTCTCTCTGACTGGTTACAGTGCTCCCAGCACTAGTTCAATACTCAACAAGTAATCAGTGCAAAGTAAATATTTGTAGAATTAACAGATGAATGAACAAATGAATAAAATGCTCACAGCATGTCATTAACATTTGCTCAAGGATTTGCAGAGTAGAAAACACCTTCACATAGTTTCTCTCATTTGTTCCTCACATCAACCATATACCGTAGGCAAAGCACGTATGATTATTATCTTCATTTTTCAGATAAAGATAATGAATTTCAACTATATGAAGTAACTTTCTCAAAACTGATAAATGAAGACGCCCAACTCAGCAGCTATGTCTTCTCACTTCAAATCCATGCCTTTTTCTCTACAACAAACAGAAAATTGCTGCTGGGGAATTATGAGAGGTAAGTAGCATGGGCTTGGGATGAGTACAGTATGAAAAACATGCAATAAAGTTTGAATTTCAAGACATAGTATCAGCCAATGTACACATACCAAAGAAAATGTCCCCAGAGAATGGAAAAGAACATATCTTAGAAATTATCTTATCCAACCATCTCCCTGAATTAGTTAGGAATTATTTTTAGCGGCTGGTAAAAGAGGTCTGAACATGGTGGCTTCAATAAGCCAGAAATATGTTTCTTATTTTAAAAAGCCCAGAGTTAAACAGCCTAGTGTGTGGTGGGGAAGCTCCACAGACGTTAAGAACCAGCACTGTCTCTGTTTCACCATCCTATGTGCGGTGAGGAGAAGATTCCTGGCCCTGGTGTACACACCCAGCATAATTCCCTCCCCTCGAGAATGGTTGGAACTATGAATATGATCGTTCTAACAACTGTATTAAGATACATTATATGATGAAGGTGAAGATATAATGCAGATATAATCAAGGCCCCACATCAGTTGACTTTGACTTAATCAAAAGGAGATTATGCTGGCATGCCTGACTAATCAGGCGGCTCTTACTGATGGAAGATATATGAAGCACGAGAGCGATGCTCCAGTGGGCCTTTAAGAAGTAAGCTGCCACATTGTGAGAGAGCCAAGTACCAAAGATATGAGGGTGGCCTCTAAGAACTTAGAATAACCCTGACCAACAGCCAGCAAGAAAAGGGGGAACTCAGTCTTACAACCACAAGGAATTGAATTCTGCTAACAAACTGAATGAGCTTGGAAGAGGACCCCAAGCTCCAGCCCAGCCCATTGACGGGACCGTGAGCAGAGGACTCCTGAACAAGAAAATTATGAGATCATAAATTTGTGTTGCTTTAAGCCCCTAAACCTGTGGTAATTTGCTACACAGAGATAGGAAACTAATATGTTATGCATAACTTCCATTAGCAAGAAACTCATGTTACAACTGGCCACTGGAAATCTGACACCTGCAGGCACACCAGGTAACAAGAAGGAAGAAGGGGCAAAGGGCATAAAGGGAGCTCCCCCCAGCTCAGTTAGCTACTACTTTTAAATAGCCCTCCCCCAAATCCCACACAGAACTTGCTTAGATCTCCAACACAGGACGTATATGGATAGCCAGGGAGGCTAGGAAATACAATCCTTTAGTGAGGCATTTTGTCACTCCCAATAATAAAAAGATTTGCCACCAGGTAGGCCACACCCTTAGAGCAAATGAAGCGCTGAGATGTCAATGACTTACTTGCCCAAGGTCTTCCAGCTCTTTCTTGGCCAGGACCAGAATGTCTCGACCCTGTGCCCAGGGATCCAGTGGTAAGCAACTTGTGGAGGGCCCATCCTCCACCTACCCTCCTCACATCCTTCCCAACCCCCTTTCCTTGCCTGCCTCTCCTGTGACACACTAGACCCACATCCTCCCAGAAGGGAAAGCATCACTTCACCACTTCGTAACAGGATTTCTTTTACTGATTAGAGCCGAAAGAGGCCTACAAGGAGGATTAACAGTGGTTTGAGGCTGAGGGAAACTAGAGAGGAGGTCAGAATGCTGTAGAAAAGGGGTGATTTGGAATCTAAGAATGAGCTGGAAAATAAAAGAAGGAAAGGGCAAGATTTTAGAAAAGCCATGGAGGCAAAAGTCAAGAGATTGAGCAGCAGTTGGAGGAGAGAGCTCACATGGGTGACAGAAGACCTGCCCTTAAGATAAAATGTGTATAGGGCAAAGGAGCTCTGCCAACAAAGACTAGGAAATTGGCCAATAGAAGAGCCTGAGGGGAAAATCAGTCCATCAGTCACGCTCCAGCAGGAGCCAAAAGCCATTTAACCAGGCAGAGGTATTAGAGATGCAGCTAGAAATTATGCAATGACAGGAAATTGGGGGTAAAAGGGTAGATCTGGGAGTTGTTCATACATAAAAATATGAGCAATATCTGGGGTGCAGTAAACACTATTTAATCACTCTGTGGGGCAAAATATTTTACAAAAGGAAGTGAGCTTTCTGTTGTTCTATCCATCATTTCTCTCACACTAATGAGAACTCTGGGTGAGTTTCTAGAAGGCTTGCTGCATTTCCTGATCTTTGGTAATCTTGCAACACCAGATCTTCCTTTAATGCCAGGCACTTCCTTCAGAAAGTAAATTCCTTTAGTACAACAAAATCTGCCTTGTACATGTGATCGAATAGAATGATGCCATTTATACAAATCTCATATGATAAGCTGTGATTTCCAAAAATTAAACGGCCAAATCATGTCTCCATGCCCTGCTCCCCATAAAAATTATAATTGTGACTGCACACATCACTTGCTGAGCACTGGTAACCAAGCATTATATAGAGCACAGAAACAAATTGCAAAGACTATTATAGAGTCAGTGCACTTTGAAACAATATGACAAGCTCCCCACAACAAAAGAATAAGCTAAGAGAGAAGCAGTACAATGAGTGGTTAGGAATACTGGTTTTGGAATCAGAGAGGCTGAATTTGAACCCTGTTCCAGGGCCTAATAACCTAGTTCCAGAAACTTGGGCCCATTACTTAACCTCTCATAGCCCAGTTTCTTTATCTATAAATTGAAGACAATACTAGTACCTGCCTTAGAAGGATATTGTGAGGATTGAATGAAATAATGCATTTCAAGCCCTCAGCATAGTGCTTAGCTTGAAAAATGTTATTCAGAGAGTTACCTCAACTCTATATTTTGCTGTGTCTCTGAAGTGCTAACCTGTGGTTCCAATCTGCTCACTTCATTCCTTCCACACCCCACAGGAACATTCAACAGCCCACATATAGCTCTGGGACTGGAAGACATCTTATATATTGTGTAGTCCAATGGTTCTCAATCAAGGATGTGTCAGACACTCTGGGAACCAGTGGTGCTGGAAATGCATACCTAGTTAAGAACCACTGACCTAGTCTAAACTTTTCATTTATAGACAAGCAAACTGGGTCCCAGAAACATTAAGAATCTCACAGGTTCTTAAGACCATTTCCAGTAACTGCTTATCGACTGACCTGGCACAACCTGAGACTGAGAGCCAAGTGTCCTGACTCTGATTGCACAATGTTGTTCTACATTGAGCTGCCTTATGGAATTCAGCAGGCATTTCCTGAGAAACTATAGTAGGGTCATGAAGGAGACACAAGATGGTGAACCTGCCAAGAATGGCATCATGATCTAATCCTCCAGGTATTGGCAGAGTTAAGGATTCTACAAGGAGTGCCAACAAAGCACTGAAGAGCTGTAAGTGCTTTCCTACCTCATGATACTTTCATGAAGAAGATGAAATTTCTACTAGACTTGAAGACTAGGGTGTGAAGGAAACCATTCTGTGTAGAATAAATCATTTGAATAAAAGCCCAGCAATTTACAAAATCTTTTGAAAAGAGAGATTACAATACTCTTAAACAGATGTGGAGAATGAACTATAGAGTTGAAACATCTGGGTTCAGGAAAATCCAATAGTCCAGAGTACCTTTCAGAGCTGCAAAGAGGAGAAAATACTTCCTCTATCCTTTTTTCCAAATTACCCAGAGTGTCTGCTTTCTGCCTGCAGCTGGTTCAGATAGATTGAATGCCAGAGAGGGAAGCACCAAGAAAAACAGAGGAGACAGTTCACAGGGGGTTCCATTCCAAAGACATTCAGGGGGTGCAAAGCCTCACATCTCCATCCTTAGAAAAGTGGAAGCAAATAGGAATACAGCCAGTCCCTCTAATCTAAAGCTGGGAGATGATGTTGAGGTGACTGTGACAATTACCTTCAATATATGTGATCCAACTTGCAAAAAAGTATGAACTTCCAATATTTTAAAACATCTATTATGCACTGGAGTTCCATTAATTACAGCTTTCCAACACAATGTGAAGCTATTAGAATAATAGAAATCACACTGTTCTAATTTTCTTTACAACTTCCTAAAATGTTCAGAATAGGTGTAGAATAGATGAATCCTCCTATCCTATTCTGGTTAGCTATTGCTGTCTAACAAACCAATCCAAAACTTGGTGGCATAAAACAATTGTTTCATTTTGCTCATGGATTTTGTTAGGTAGGAATTTGGACAGTGCACAGCATGTCATCAAGTGCCTTAGCTGAGAAGACTCAAAGGCTGAAGGCTGGAATCATTTGGAGGCATCTTCACTCAGTGGGGTGGTTGATGCTGGCATCAGCTAGGTCCTCAACTGGGCTATCAGTCAATACTCCTACATGTGACCTCTCCATATGGGCCAATTTGGGATTCCTCACAGCATTGAGGCTTAGTTGCAAGAATGAGTGCCCTGAGAGAGCAACATTTTATGATCTAGCCTCAGAAGCCACATAGTGTGTCTTTGGACCTACTCTATTATCCAAGGCAGTCACAAAGTTCTGCCCTGGTACAAGGAGAGGGAATCTAGACCCCACCTCTCAATGGGCAGAGTGTCAAGATCACATTGCAAGAATAACATGGATGATGGATGATAGATGACACCACTGCAGCCATCTTTAGAAAATACAATCTGCTACATGTCCCAAAGAATATCCTACTTCTGCCTGCCTACATACCTAAAATTTTCTCAATGAAAGGAGTATCCTCTGGTGATAAAGTGTCCTCTCATTAGGAATTATTTGTTTTTTAAAAAATTGTCATTCAAATAGCCTCTTACAGGTGCAAACACCCTTCTTATACAGTATCTTCTACATGAGTTTAAGACACTTGGAAGTTTATGTGGTAAAGTCAGAATTTGAACTCAGAACTTTGTACTCTAAACCCATATTATTTTCACATTATGTTTCAAATAAGTGAAAATATAATTATCCAGTAAGTGATGATAAATACATACACAGTAATCAACAAATGACAAGTGAATGAATAAATGAGTAGACCCTGGACCCTAAAATTACTTTATTGGGATGCTAAGGAGCTGGGACACAAGCTAGGTTAGTTTAGATGAAATGAGGAAAACTCTCTGAAGAGTATGCTGAGAGGAATGCCACAGTAGAAAATTCTGAAAGCCAATACTGACTATTGTGATGGAGGAGGTAGGTCAAAGCTGAACAGAAAACTTTGGATGCTTTCAAACTCTGTCCTAAAAAAGTTTTTAAGGACAGAAGTTTTCTTTTTCTTTGTTTTCTCAATAACTTGAAGGTA
This sequence comes from Choloepus didactylus, assembly GCF_015220235.1. Taxonomy (NCBI): domain Eukaryota; kingdom Metazoa; phylum Chordata; class Mammalia; order Pilosa; family Megalonychidae; genus Choloepus; species Choloepus didactylus. Next base: position 94,300,175 of record NC_051314.1, read on the forward strand.
TCATACACGATTTAAATAATTCCCAGTTGTTCAGTTTTATGTAAACTTCTCTAAGGTAATTAAATAACCTTGTAGCACAGAGGAAGAGTTGGCTTTCATATTTAATTCTTTGGACAATTTTTTCCATCATCTGCAGACTGTTAATTAGTGTGTTACTTGTCTAATCTAGAATATGAAACACTTTTTTATATTTTCTTCTCAACACTACTTCCCAATGTTATTCTAGGAGACATCAGATTAAACTTTTGCTCAAAGCAATCATGTGTCATTTTTAGAACTAATTAAACCTTACTTTGAAATTAATCCTCTAAATATTAGTTCTACCTCAATGATACTGCACAAAGAAATGTGATTAAATAATTTAAGATGTAAATGCTATTTTTCAAATGTGTTTAGAGACCAATAAAGAAGGAAGTCAATTCTCAGTTCTTCAAATGTTCTAAATATTGGCAGAGTAGCCATAAATGAGAAATCTTCAAATAGACATAAATGAGCACTGAAAAGTAGCAGAATAACTTTTCAATTTCCAGACTAGAACTATTTTTCCTTAAATGCTTTTCTTTCAGTATTCTTCATTTTGCATTAAAAGTTCTTTAATGTTAAAGGGGCCAAACAACAGTCACTTATGTCATTTCAGTGTTTATAAATCTGTCCCAGATAGGCATGGGCGCACAGAGGCCAATTCATATTCCACATAATTCAATATGCTTCTTTTTATTTCTCTGCCAAACAGAAAAATAGCAACTCCCAGGACTGTAATCTCCTTTTTAAAACAGGCTATTAATGATTTACAAGGGCTTTTTTTCTTTTTCCAAAGGAAGGGAAATACAACTTTTCATGGGTTCTCTTTCAGGCTGGCTTTTTCAGAGCACTGAAATGAAAACGCTGTAACATGTTTTGAATAAGCAGAACCAAGTCCAATGCTTGTCTTGGCATCCTGGGTCCTTTATAATCTGCTCTCTACTTGCCCATCACCCTCTCCTTTTCTTATGCTTGAGCTCAATAGAATCTTTCTCTAGACCTTTCTGGCCTCATATCAGGCCATTCTCTTCTGCTGCTCCGTTATGGCAACTTCTCCCTCCTCCAAGGTGCAGATCAAATGCCACCCTTTGCTGAAGCATCTTCTAATCCACCCAGGGTCATTAATCACTCTAGCCCTATCTCATCTTGCAAGTATAATACAGCACTTACTTCACTCTCGTTGAGTTTTAGGTGGTAGCTCTACACATCTACCTCCCTGGATAGGTTACAAATTGGAAATTCCCTGAGAAAGGAAGCCATGTACTATTTCACCATTATATCCCTGTACAATGCATAACACAATGCCTCAACGTAGGCTCTTGATTTTGTTAGCATTTATGATAGCTGATACTCAAGGTTAAGAAATATTAAGATGTCATTTCAATCAATTTTCACAAGAAATCTATCATTATCATTCACACTTTACAGAGGAGAAGATGAGTATCACAGTGTGTAAGCCCCTTTCCCAATGTCACACAGTTAGTGAAAGTGGGATTTGAACCTGAGCAGTTAGATGACATAGCCCAAGCTCCTATCTTCTCATTTTACCTCCCACTTGATAGTTTCAAAATCAACATAAATGAAATTTAAGAAAAACATACTTTATTCACTGAAAATGAAGTTTTACAATGGGTAAAATAAGTAGCTCCATTTTCTTTGGAAAACAGTTTGGAAAGTTTAGCTTATAATCACCATATGACCCAGCAATTCCGCTCCTAGGTATTTTCCCAAGAGAAATGAAAACTTATATTCATCTAAAAACCTATACTGAATGTTCATAGCAGCTTTATTCATAGTCCCTAAAAATGAAAGTAACCCAAATATCTTCCAACTGTTGAGTGGATTAAAAAACACATGATGAAATACTACTTGACAATAAACAAACACGAAATGGAATACTACCCGGGAACTATCAGGGAACAGACTCCTGATACATGCACCAAATGGATGAATCTTGAATGCATTACATTCCATGAAAGAAGCCAGGGTCAAAAGGTTACATATTATATGATTTCATTTATATGATGTGGTGGCTTGGAACTATGTACCCCAGAAAAACAAGTTCTAAAACTTAACCCATTCCTTTGGATGTGAACCCATCATAAATAGGACTTTTTGATGAGTTTGCTCCAGTTAAGATGGGGCCCAACTTTATGAGGATGGGTCTTAATCCTATTACTGGAGCCCCTTATAAGCAGAATGAAATTCAGACACAGAGAGAGAGTCAGAGGGAGAAGTCAGAAACTGAACGTCAAAGGAACCTGGAAGAGAAGGGAGAAGCCAGGAAAGGTCATAATGTGCATTGCCATGTGACAGAAAAGCCAAGGACCAAAGATCAACGGCGCCAGCCCCGGAGTGCCACAGTCTTCTGGGAGAAAGCATCACCTTGATGTGTCTTGATTTTAGACTTCTAGCCTCAAAACTGTGAGCCAATAAATTCCCATTATTCAAGCCAACCCATTTATGGTATTTGGGCAGCTAGGAAACTGAAACGTATGACATTCCAGAAAAGGCAAACTTATAGAAACAGAAAATAGATTAGTGGTTGCTGGGATGAGGGGAATCTTTTGGAGTAATGGTACTGTTCTACATTTGTCTTTGGGGCTAGTCACATCACTGTATGCATTTGTCCAAACTCATAGAACTGTACACCAAGAAGAGAAAATTTTTACTATATTAAATTTTTATGAACAAAAAAATTTAAACAATTGTTTTAAAAATCCATCCAATGCTTCCTATCACTGACCAGATGTAAAAACAACTCCATTTGTTTTAGACCAGCATTCAAGGTCCATCCTATTCTGGCCTTTCCCTGCCTCTCTCATTTCTTCTCCTTCCTGTAAGGAGACAGGCCAAACCACTTGTGATTCCCTGAATATACCTCATTGGATCTCACCTTTCTGCTCCTGTGTGGCCCTGCAGGACTGCCTCTGCCCACGGCCTCTTTCCACCATGTGCATCTGAAGCTGCAATCAGGCTGAACCTCTCGGTAGTCTATTTCAAGCCTCCCTGCTTTTGCGCATGCTCTGCCTGGAATATTCTCTCTTCCCCTCACCCTCTTTCACATAAATCTGGTAAGCACCCACTTGTTTATTAAAATTCTGCTTTAACATTACTGCCTCTATGAAGTTTTTCCCCAGGAGGAATTAGCTCTTCCTTTACGCCCCCACTGTGCCATGTACAGACTCCATCATCACACTTAAAAACATTTCAGACATTTGTTTCTTTATCTATCATGAGCTCTTTAAAGCAGAGACTCTTCTTACTCTCTTTATCACCACTGCCTAGCATATTTCTGGCACATAAAAGGTGCTTCATAAATGTTTGATGAATGAATGAATGATGAAAAAATGAACACACTAATGAGCTAATGAATTTCTTTGTCTGGAATGCCCTACCAAGTCCATGTAGTGAACTCTAAATTGTCCTTCCAAAGATTGCTCAACATCTCCCCACTTCGAGCAGCCCACCCCAAGCACATGCTCTGTACTTTTTTTGATGTTCATAAACTAGTGTTGTCCTTACCTAGTTAAATAACCATGTGTGTTTACATGAATGGTAATTACACTAGACTGTGAGTTCTTTCACGAACTTACTAAATTGAGATCTCCAGCACCTAGGAGGCCTGGCTTAAGTCGTTACTCAATAAACCTGTATTAGACTGAGCTTTTCAGATGAATAGAAACCTTGCTCTCCTCAGTCTCCTTTGAGACCAGGGGATGCTCAGACTGAATTTATGCCTATAATAGGAAGTGTGTGAAAAAAAAAGAAAAGTTAGTAGTATAAAGATCTTAATGAAAGAGGAGAAAAGGCATGCATAAGCAGAGTAAAAAGACATAGATCACCAAATAGTAATAAATGTGGAGAATTATAAAGGACCTTAAACAATGGAAAGACAAGCAAAACTGCTCACCACAGGAGTAACTGGATGATAAAACATGAAGTGAGCGACACATTATCTCTTCCCAAAGTGCAGGGTTTGCCTCAGGTCTGTTCCTTGGCACCCTCTCCCCCGGCATGTCTGCAAGCCACATAGTTTCACCTCAGCAAATGTCTGCAGTGTCGCAGGAATGATTTAGAACCTGTAAGAGGGAAACGATTCTACTAATGAAGGGAGATTCCCAGTTCATCTTGGCCGCGATAGATTCTGATTTCGAGTGCTGTAATACATGCTCATCAAGTCTCTGAAGGAGAGAATTTCTAAGAATTGGACCAAAACAAATATTTATGTTAAAGAGGACTTTGTAATTATTGAATTTTTTCAAAGGTCATTTGTTGGACGAGCACTGACATTTCCTTGCTGAGATCATTGACTGAGCACTGCTTCTTTTCTCTCTTTCTCAGAAAATATGACTGCCTGTCACCCATTTGGAACTGATTAGTTCATATTCCCCAACAGGTACTAAAACATTACGAGCTCAATGAGACTGCTCACCCCGCTGTGTAATCCCAGCCCTGAATCTTAGCATGGCCTGTGCCTGAATAAAAGACCCAGTTTCCTTGCTACTGATTGTAAAATTCCTATTAGTTACATGAATATTTTAAAACACTTTGATTTTTATCAATCCTTTGACTTTTTCCTATGTATGTGTGTCTGGGTCTGACTTCTTTATTTACAAAATCATTAGGTGGGGCTTAAACTTGATAAGCAGAAATGCAACACAGACCTAAAATGTGTAGGCTCACATATGGCCAGGACTCAGGTGAGGCAAGCCAGGAGCCTAGGATGCAAAATTTAAGAAGGAACTTATTCTCAGGGTGTGGACATGAAGGTTTTCACTGTCAAGCTTATTCTTCTGAGGCTCTGGGAAGTGAAGTAGCATGCTAAAGAACTGTGTGAAAAACATCACACACATTATGTCATCTAATCCTCTCAAAAACTGCTAAGTATCCTGCCCTCATAGAGCTGACCACTTCTCAACCTTCAAGTTCTAGCTCAAAGTCCTTACAGACAACTTTCCTGAATCCCTTCTCTAAAGTAAGCATTTCCTGTTATAACCTAACACAGCACTCTCTTACATTACTTCTCCACATTTATCACAATGTATAATTACTTCTGCTTTATTGCCAGTTTCCCTCTAGAATGGAAGCCCCATTAGGGCAGGAACGATGACTATCTCATTCACCAGTACAGCCCCATTGCCTCGCACAGTGCTTGGCACATAGGCGACACACAATAAAGTATTTGCTGAGTGAATGGAACTTCAATGAAAGGCTTTGGGGATGTTCAAACCAGTTGTGACTTTTGTTTACCTCATGACCTTAGACAAGTTACTTATCTCTCTCTGGCTCAGTTTTCTCACCTTTGAAATGGGGATATTCATTGTTTCAATCATTTGACAAGTTGTCTATAAGGTATCTTGCACAAGCAAGAGCAAATGCTTTTTTCCCATTTGGAAATTTTAAAAATTACATATTGTTCTAGTTCATGTTGCCAATGTTCTGGTTACCTATTTATTGGATAACAAGTCACTTCAAAATTTAGAGGCTTAAAGCAATAATTATTTTATTACCAATCAGTGTTTCTGTGGGCCACGAATTTGGGAAGGGCTCTGCTCTCATGCAGTTAGAAGATGGCTGGAGCAGGAATGGGGGTGAGTGGGAGTGGTGTCTGGAGCAACTGTGGGGGGGCTTGCCACGCATCTCTCTCGCTACATATTGTCTCAGGGCTTCTTTATATGATCCTTCCATGAGGGGCAGTTTAGTCTTCCTCACAGCATGGTAACCTCAGGGCAGTCAGACTGCTCACATGGCAGCTCAGGGCTTGACTGTGAATGTTCCAGCAAACAAGGAGAAAGTTGCATTGCTACTTATGATCTCACCCTGGGAGTCATGTAGGATCCCTCTGCCCTCCTCTATTGGCCAAAACAATTTTAAAAGCTCACCCAGTTTTAAGACAAAGGAACATAGACACAACCTCTTGACAGGAGGACTGTCAAAGTATTTGCAGACGTATTTTTAAACCACTGGCATTCACCCTCTTGCAACAAATTGTTTATATTCTTTCCACATGTAAAATATATACATTTATGACCCCCTCCCAAGATCCCAAAGTCTCATTCCATTAATATAACAGGCTTGAGCATCAGAGTCTCATAATCTAAATCAAATCCAAGTACAGATGATAGTCCTTGGCTTGGGTGCAGTTCCTTGGGTATAGTTCCTCACAATCTAAAGACTTGTGAACTATAGTGCCCCACATACTCTACAATGGTGGGACAGGCATAGGATAACCACTATAGACACTCCTGTTTATAAAGGGGGATAACAAGAAGCACATAGAAGTCACTGGTCCACAGCAATTCTGAAATCCAATCAGGTACATGTTGCCAGTTCCTTGCTTAAAGTCAGTTCCTACTTCTGTAGAATTATTCTCTGTGGTTCTTGGCTTTGTCTCCTGTACTCTTAGTCTCATGCTCTGAGTCATCCTTACTTTGCCATAAACACCAGCCTATTTGCAGCTAATCACATTCTTTAGCCTCTTACCTGCCCATATTACTTTGGGGGACCAAAGGCCTTTTTCATTTTGTTCTGTGTCTGCCCTTTTCTGTTCAAGGTGATACAATTCCTATCAAAACTTTATTGAATTTCTGTATATTAATGAATAAGCCATTTTATAAGAAAAAAGCTATTCAAATCTCTTTGAGGTAAGCCTTCTCTAGCTTGGGGTCCCTGTGACGTTGTTGTTGGAAAATTCCATGATTCTAAAAAGTCCTATGATTTAACAGAGAAGGTCTGCGAGTCATTCTCTTAAGATCCTTAGAAGGCATTTTGTCTGTTTGAAAGGATCTATGAGGCACCATGTGACATCTTTATGAGGTTTTAACCAAGGATTTTGTAGAGCCATCCTGGTTTCAATCATTTCCCTGAAACCTTTCTTAATTTGAGAGTTTTCTTGCTGTCTGTTTAGGCTAGAATGAGAAACAGTTTAATTTTCAAAACTAGAAAGTCTTAGCACCTTAATATTCCCTCTTAAATTTGATTTAAAATTAAGCAGCTGCATTGTTGGGTTATATTTCTTTATTTGTGTCTTAGCACACACATCTAAAAGAAACCAGTTGGCTTTTTCAACATTCTGCTTGCAAATTTTCTTAATCAGATCTGTCAGTTCATTCAGCACATTCTTTTCCACATTACTACAGGTTACAATTTTGCTAAACTTTCCATCACTATCTAACAAAAGCCTTCTTTCTTCCAGTTTTCAATAAAATTTTCCACACTTTCCTTTAAGCCCTCACCAACAAATTCCTCAAGGACTGTCAGTCTTTGCTTACAGTCTCTTCAAGTCCCTTCCAGCATCTGCCTGCTGTCCAGACCCAAAGATAATGTCACATATTTTAGGTTTTTGCTATAGCCTCACCCCACTACAAAGTAACAAAATCTGCTCTGTTTATTTACTGATGTGTAACAAATCTCCCCAATACTTAATGTCTTAACGCAACACCAAACATTTTGCTATCTTTTATGGCTTCAGTGGATTCGGAATCAGAAAGGTCACTATTGGGCAGTTCTGGCTTGGGTTCTCATAGTGGATGCAGTCAAAGAGCGACTGCAGCTTGAACAGGAGACGGCTGGAGATGGACAGGTATCTTTCCCATTTCTCATGTACTCACAGGGCTTCTCCAGGTAGTCTCTTCACATGGACTAACTTGGACTTCCTCACAGCATGGCAGCTTAGGGCTCCAGCATGAGTGTTCCAGCAAGTGAGGCAGGATCTGCATTGTCTGTTACTTGCTAGCTTTGGAAGTCACAAAGCATCTTTTCTACTATGCTTTTTTGACAAAACTGTTGAGAGAGAGCATAAATTCCACCTTTTGATGGGAGTAGTATTAAAGAGTTTGAAGATATAGTTTAAATCCACCATATTGTCAGTAGCAAAGTTGCAAATGAACTACTTTCCATTACATTTAATTAACATAAAACCATTACATTTAGATAAATAAATAGATACATTAATCCACTCATTCAGTTATTCCTTTATTCATACAGCCTAAACCCTCTGTGAATATCCTGTTAATATGTATCACATTATGTTCAAGCGACCTGTGGGGTTTTTTGTTTTTTTTTCTGTCTCTTCCCTTTCAATTGCACATCCCTGTGGGTGGGAACTGTTTAATTCATCTTTGTATCTTCTCTATTTAGTACAAAATCTGACTCACAAGAGATGTTCAAATAATATGTGCTGACTAAATAGATGAACAAATGAATAAATTGTGCTTTTACCTTGTTTACAAATGTTGAAATGAAATATTTTCTATTAAGTAATGTATCAACAAAAACTAAATTCATGTTTCTATTACCAGAAAAATTTGTTCCTGTTAAGAAAAGCCAATAGCATAATTCACATTTTATATTTGCTTTATTTTACATTGTACACATTTTCACATCATTTGTTTTATTTCTTTTTGATACAGTCTACAGAGAGGGTTACCCCAAACCCAGAATCCAAACATCTGTGGCTAATTTCAAAAATACCTCCTGAGAGAAGGTTGACCTAACCATAACACAGCTCTGATTTCCAGCATGGGAGAAAGTATGAGAGACCAAACTGGTGGGAAAGCAGCATCAGTGGTGAGGAAAAATCTCATAGCAAAGGTGTGGCCCTCACAAAGACAAGAGACAAGTCTCTGCTATAATTCTGGGCGCATGTCCATTTCAAGGGGTCCGAGCTAAGGAAGCCTCAGGGCATGACAAATTTTTAAGTGCAAAAATCAGACAAATAAGAAGCCAAGGTAGTTGGAAAAGATGTCCATCTCCAAGAAATGTGCATATTAGGAATACAGCAATATAGCAGGATATAAAGCTGGACCCCTCCTCTGCATGGGAGTGTCAGAGGGAGAGTGTGTCAAGGATACATTAACTCTGCACATGGGGTGGGCTGAGGGGAGGTAGTAAGAGGGACAAAAACAAGAAAGAAAATAACTGAAAGACTGAGAGAAAGATTTTAGAAGGGGGAACAAATTGGCAGATTCCCTCTCCTTACCTACCCACTCCCCCCAATCCTGAGTTCCCTCCAAGACGAGGATTGGTTCAGGAAGCTGCTACATGGTCATCTTCAATGAACAGGAGCAATTTGGCTGACCTCCAGGCAATGCAGCCCCAGAGCTCAGAACAAAGTGAATTGTTTTATTGTTGTTGTTGTTGTTGTTGTTACTGTTACACGATGATCCATTAAGGCAGGTGGATCAATTTGACTAGTCACCCATGCAGCTGGTTCCTTAGATCAGCTCATTCATTTGTCTCTGTGAAGAAGGGCATGAAACAACTGTTTTGGGAACATCCTTTACAGTGGAAGATGTTTTCTAACCCCCTTCACTAGTGGAGAGAGGACCCCTGTTGTTCTGCCAGGAGTCACACAAGTTCTTGGAGGGGTGGGTGGGCTAGCAGGGGGATGAATGAGACTTTTGAGAAGCTGAGAAGGAGCTAGGCTTGAATAGGGGCAAACAACTATAAAATTAACGTGGCTTTTTAAAAAAAATTCTATACAAATCCCTTGAGAAAACAATGAATATTCAAAAGTTTCTATGGAAAATTATCAACATAAAAGTATTTCATATATAACATTCCTTGGGCAAACCAAATGTTATCTAGAAACACATTGTATGTTGATGCCATGAAAAACAACTCTGTCATGTATGTGATTGAGATGAAGTCAGCAGAGGTTCCCACCCACTCTGAGATGAACTCACTCAGGATGGAGTTACTGGAGAACATCATAAAGACCTGAGCACACATATCATTTGATTTCAGGCTCTGATCAAAATAGTGCCTTAATCAAGATTCCTGTTTTTCCACCGTTTCACAATGTTCCATTAAGGCAAGTGGATCAATTTGATCAGTCATCCATGCAACCCTCTGGTTCCTGAGGCCAGTCCATTTATTTGCCCTGGTAAAAAATGGCATGAAATAATTGAAAACAAAATTTATACTTCTCTTAGAAAAATTGGCATCCTGTAGACACAATGCCTGAGAGCCAATCTGGATTCTCCGTTTACCATACTATAAATCTTTTCTAGTGAACAAAGAGGGAAAAATACCAAATCTTTATTACCTTTTAATGACGCCTCTTTCCATTCCCTCACATACACTCTTCAAAGAACCTGAAGGCACTAATAGCAAGTGAATCATTTTGTCTTAGTTTCCAAGGGCTGCTGTAATACAGTACTACAAACCAGGTAACTTAAAACAACAGAAATCTATTGCCTCAGAATTCTAGAGACTAGAAGTCCAAAATCAAGGTGTCAGCAGGGTCATGCTCCTTCTGAAACCTATAGGGGAGAATCCTTTCTTGCATATTCTAGCTTCTGGTATTTGCTTGGAATGCATCTACCTCTGTACCTCCGTCTTCACATGGCCTCTGCACAGTGTCTGTCTGCTCGCTCCTCTCCCTCTTCTTGTAAGGAAACTAGTCATATTTTATTAGGTCCCAATTCAATTTGGCCTCATTTTAAAATAACCACATTTAACTAATGTTAACACGTTTTAACTAATCACATCTCCAAAGATCCTATTTCCAAATAAGGCCACATCCTCAGGACTGGGGATTAGGACTTTCATTTATGTTAGGGGCATGGGGAGGTCACAATTCAACCCATAACACAGTTCATGATTGTAAATGCAATTGGCTAATAGTTTTTTGCCTAACTTTTAGAAAAAGAGCCTTTGAAATACTTCTAAGCTTTACCATATATTTAGTCAAGATGTGCCAGACAACTGCAGAGATGAAGTTATTTTCTTGGCCAGCAAAATATGACATGTGATTCCCCATATCTTTTACTATGGCAACAAGCTACAGGAATTGAAACAAGGTAGAAATAATAAATTTATGAGAAAATGATGCTAACACTCCTCATATCTGGTAACTTGATACTTAGCAGTTGGAAAGCAATTAAGTTTCGGTATTTTGAACCTTAAAAGAAATCTAACTTTAAAGGTAGTCTTAAGTCTCAATAAGTTTCTCACAAAGAAAAAATACTTCAGCAATGAATTTCTGTACAAGTAAAAATAAAAAAGGCTTAGATTTTAAAACAATGATGAGAGATTATTTAGCCAAAATCAAAAAAGAATGGCAAGGATGAGGCATAAAGAATAATTTATATATTTCTGGCAACATTGTATACTGTCAAAATCATTTTTTAAGGTAGTTTGATAATAAGTATCATGATCCATAAGAGATTTGTATTGTTCAGCCCAGATTTGGTGATTTGGGTAATCAATTCTAAGGAAATAATTTTAAAATATATGGAAAAGATGTTTTCCACAGTATTATTTATAATAACAAGAATTGGAAACAATTTAAATGTCCCCAAATTAAAGGAATAATGATATAATTTGGAATACAGCCAACCATATGGAAATAGTTAAACTGTGGCACTGATAGAACAGTACCCTATATTGCTTCTGAGCTGCATCTGGAAGGATGAGTACGATTTCATCAGGCAACCAAGAAGAGAAAGGGCATTCTTGGCTTGTGTTGACAAGCAAAGCCAGGGAGGCAATAAAACCATAGCTTATTCAAGGACTTTGAAGACATTTTGCACAAAGTAAGGTGCATCAGGACATGAAATTGGAAAGTTGGGAAGAAATCAAATGAAGAAGAGTGATGCATGTCTTTGTACAGAGCTTAGGCTTCAGCTAGTGATTCAGAGATTTTTGAACTTTTTAGATTTTTCCATTTCAATTAAAATCATAATAAAGCACAAACTAAAAGGTACAATATTTTATTAGTTTAATGCAACGTATAAGTTCAAATTTAGTTGCTAAAAAGTCAAACAATGAGAACAATGGGCTGTTTCAATAGAGAAAAAAATTGAAACTGAGATTTATGGTTAATAGTTGCAATCATACAGCAGCCTCAGCACCCAATTTATTTCTGTATTTTATTTTGATTGTGCAGTATCAAGAAAAAATCTCATTTGCAGTCCTAAGCAACTTCAAATCATATCACGTTGTTTTTGCTTTTTGTTTTGTTTCTATTTGTTTTATTTGCCTCTGACCCTTCACCTTGCAATCTCAGGCTACTCCTGGGATAGATGGATCCTGAAAGCATCATATAAATTTGATTCAAATTGCATCACTAATAGCATTAAACAAGGGGGTCACATATTTATCACAAATTTAGATCCATAGGCTACCTTCTGCCTATCTACAAAAGGAGATTAAAGGGGCTTCTATATTATAATTTCCCTTTTAAACTATCCCAGGCTTTCAATAAAGAAATCCATGGGTGTGTCCAGATATGGTGACCAAGGGGAGACTGAATGAGCAAGATGACCTCAAGCACCTTCATCTCTCTGTGTTGGTGCCACTGAAAGAGAGCAGCAGTCTCTCCAGCAGATTGCCTCTCAAAACCCAGGGAGTGTCCAAAGCCACAGTCCATGGGGCTTATACCAGCTTAGCCACTGTAAGGAGATGAGCACTAAACACCAAGTCCTGTATTCCAAGAGCACCTTTCAACAAGACAACCCACTGTGACTCCCACTTTCCCACATATGCTGGTGTTTTTCAAAAAATTTTATTGCAACTATGGGAAGACAGTTTCCATTAAACAGTACAACCACATGTGCACACATGCGCATGCTCACACACATAAATACAGCTGAACAAAAATTTCTGAAATGGTATTTACCCTTACTTTCTAGGATATACCCTTTTTGTGTTCTAACCTAATCTAAGCTAAACTATTTCATTTTAAAATTGCTGGTCATTGACCATTATATGGATTTTACAACACAATAATACATCTCAACCATAATTCAAAAATAGTGAATTAGAAAAATTGCCTGGGAGGAGGGGGGTGGTGAAAGAGAAGAGAGATCTTGACAATACATAAAAATCAGGTATGAAGCATCTAAAACTTAAAATAAATGCTATAATACAAAATAACAGGAATCAACATTCACAGGTTCACTTGTTATTGCACAACTAACTACCAAATTTAAGGAAAGCAAGGGCCAAGCAGATGGACCCACACCTTGCATGACCTCTAACTGAATACGGTGCATGTGAACTAGAATAGAGTAGTGCTTTACAGAATTTTATGGGCATAGAAATATGCACACCTGAGTGTTGAAAAAAGATCAGTGTGTATCTACAGCTTTCCTTAAAAATAACATATTTACACCCAGTTCAAGTATTCACATAGAAGATGTTCTTCTAGAGGGTATAAACAGGCCAAAAGAATATAATGAAAACAATTTGGTGACAAAATAAAATGCATTCCTTTATCAGCAAATCTTATGGAAACACCAAGAAAAAATTCCTGAAGATTTGGTAAGAATATGCATTAGAACAAATAAACAAATACTGGAAGCTTGTTATACACGTAGATGAACATAGAAATATTTCTTATACTTCTAGGCTTATGGCATTTGTGATATTCTAATTGAATAATGGCACTTACAGCAAAAAGATTTCCTTCTATCATTTGGAGTCTCCCACAGTTATGGCCTTTTCACAGCCATTTTACTCTCTGATAAATCCTGCGAGTCAGGAAGCATCACCCACATACACAGAGTCCTCAATTAATTCTTTAGAGATTCCCTGAAATATGAATAGATAATTGTGCCAGTTTGGATAGATTATGTCTTCCCCAAAGCCATATTCTTTAATGCAATCTTGTGTGAGCAGACTTATTAATCTTTTTTGATTAGAGTGTGACCTCTTGATTGAATATTTCCATGGAGATTTGACCCCACTCATTCAGGGTAGATCTTGATTAGTTTACTGGAGTCCTATAAAAGAGCTCACAAACAGGAGCTCAGAGCATCTGAGTGGGACATTTTGAAGAGAAGCTAAGAGCTGAACTGGCACTGATGACTTTGAGATGCTAGCCCAGAGTTTGCTCCAGAGAAGTTAAGAGAGGACAAAATGCCTCAAGAGCAGCTGAGAGGGACATTTTGGAGAGAAGCTAAGAGCTTACACTGATGCTGACACTTGGAAATACTTGGAGATGTTTGGAGATGCTAGGCCAGAATTTGCTCTGGAGAAGCTAAGACAGACAAGCCCAGAGACATTTTGAAGAAAGCCATTTTGAAACAGAACCCCCAAACAAAGAATCAGCAGATGCCAGCCACATGCCTTCCCAGCTAACAGAGGTTTTCCAGACTCATTGGCCATTCTTCAGTGAAGATATAATTCTTGTTGATGCCTTAATTTGGACATTTTCATGGCCTTCAGACTGGTATAACCCTGTTTAGAAAAGATAATCCATTTCTGGCATTTTGTATAATGGAAGCATTAGCAAACTGGAACAATAACCAAAGATCATCACCATGAAAGAGGCTGTGGTAGATTAAATTATGTTCCCCAATATAGACATGTTCTGAATCTCAATCTGCATTCCTTTGGATGTGAAGCCATTGTAAATAGGTCACATTGAAGATGTAACTTTTAGTTAAGCTGTGACCCAAATGAAGGAGGATGGGTTTTACTCTGTATTACTGGAAGCCTTATAAAGAGAAGAAACCAGAAGCCAGAAGCCAGAAGTCAGAGAAGGAGGAAGAAATCAGAAGTCAGCAGATAAAAGAAGAATAGAAAGAGGACATTGCCATGTGGCCAGAGGCAGAGCTACAAGCCAAGGAACCCCAAGGATTGCCAGTTGCAGCACCAGGATGCCACCGACTTTGCAGAGAAAGCATCACCTTGCTGACAGCCCTTCATTTGGAACCCTTAACCTCTGAAAATTTGAAGGAATAAATTCCCATTGTTTAGCCAACCCACTGTGTGGCGTTTATGATAGCAGCATGGCAAGCTAAGACAGAGGCCAACCAAGATAAAAGCAGTAACAGCAACAAATGCCCCTGAAGGAAACAAGGAGAACTTTAACAACCTCAATATAATATACCCAGAGAGAATCAAGAGAATATTGTATCCATAAAATAAGAACTGGACACTGTGAAAAATAGAGTGGCAAGAGTTTTTAGAAATTAAAAAACATTATCACTGAGAAACTAAAATAATATGTGGTTTAAAGTCAAAGAAAGTAGAACCAAAACAAAGGTATAGATGAGACAGAAGATAGCTAAAAGAGTCAATATCTAACTAATAGGGATTAAACAAAGAAAAAAAAAAAAAAAAAACAAGAAAAAGTGGAAGAGAAAATCTTCCAGAGAAATAAAAAGAATTTCCTGCAGCTAAAGAACATAAGTCTACAGATTGAACAGCATGCTGACTGTGCAGCACAATGAACTTTGCCAGGGAACATTAGTTTGAAACCAAGGATAAAGAGAATCCTAAAAGCTCTGGAGAGAAAAAACAGGTCACCTAAAAAAGAACCAGGCCTTATTCTCTTGAATATGATCACTGAATTTTAGAAGACAAGAAAGCACTTCCTTCAAAGTTTGGAGAGAAAATAATTTTCAACACAGAATTATATACCCAAAGAATCAAATGGAAGAAGAGAATAAAGATTTTTTTTAAGATATACAAGTGCTAGAAATCTTAACCCTCATATAGTATTTTATAAGTTATTTGAGGATATTCAAAGTGAAGGGGTTCAATAAGAAAAATATTTGTGACCTGGGTAACAGTGGCACCAAGCCAGGAAGGAGTAAGAGAAGGCACAGGATAGCACTTTTGAAGCAAGTCTTAGGAGCAGCCAGCCCAGACTGGAAGATGACACAAGCCTCAAAGAGAGGTCTCTCTGAGAAAAAAAAATCTCAATAAAAAGATGGAATAGAGAAATCGGAAAAAATTACAATGTGTTAAAGACCTACAGTACAAGAAAAGACAGAGGCAATTAGAAATTCCAAGAAAAACAAAAGCCATACCAAAAAATGTAACTGTAGTACAGTACTTTGTTCTGAAGTGAAAAATATGAATATGCAAAAGGGCCACAAAAGTATGCCTGAGATTTCACCTCACCTCCAAAATATTTTTCTGCTTTAATAGCCTCCAACCATTCAAGATATCCAGAAGAAGAAGGGGAAATTAAAATGTGTATGGGGAACAGAAGAAATATACATCACAATAGCATACAAGGGTGGTTTGATGGGTTGAGCCCTCTACCATAGGTTTTACCCTTGGGAAGACAGTTGCTGCAAAGGAGAGGCTAGGCCTCCCTATAATTGTGCCTAAGAGCCTCCTCCCAAATGCCTCTTTGTTGCTCAGATGTGGCCCTCTCTCTCTAGCTAAGCCAACTTGAAAGGTAAAATCACTGCCCTCCCCTCTACGTGGGATCAGACACCCAGGGGAGTGAATCTCCCTGGCAACGTGGAATATGACTCCCGGGGAGGAACGTAGACCTGGCATGGTGGGACGGAGAACATCTTCTTGACCACAAGGGGGATGTGAAAGGAAATGAAATAAGCTTCAGTGGCAGAGAGATTCCAAAAGAAGCCGAGAGGTCACTCTGGTGGGCACTCATACGCACAATTTAGACAACCCTTTTTAGGTTCTTAAGAATTGGGGTAGCTGGTGGTGGATACCTGTAACTATCAAACTACAACCCAGAACCCATGAATCTCGAAGACAATTATATAAAAATGTAGCTTATGAGGGGTGACAAGGGGATTGGGAAAGCCATAAGGACCACACTCCACTTGGTCTAGTTTATGGATGGATGAGTAGAAAAATAGGGGAAGGAAACAAACAAACAAACAGACAAAGGTACCCAGTGTTCTTTTTTACTTCAATTGCTCTTTTTCACTTTAATTATTATTCTTGTTATTTTTGTGTGTGTGCTAATGAAGGTGTCAGGGATTGATTTAGGCGATGAATGTACAACTATGTAATGGTACTGTGAACAATCGAATGTACGATTTGTTTTGTATGACTGTGTGGTATGTGAATATATCTCAATAAAATGAAGATTAAAAAAATCAATCCATATGCAAAGCACTACAGACTTAATTATGGTTATATTAAGAATGTGAATATTACAAATTTTGATACTATAAAAAGTGAAAGAGGTGGGGGAAGAAATTTAAGAGAAAGGAGTGGTGTTAATTTTCTCATCTTCGAAGTGAAAGTCATGAGTCAAGAGATAGCTTCTTTAGTTAATGAAAAAAAAAGTAAAAGTATAAGTGCATTGCCTATAAAGATAACCAATAGAGAAACTAAAAATAGTAACATTATATTGGGAGGATGAGAAAAGGAAAGATGATGGGGTAGGATATGTGAGTGGACTAAATCCTCATCTAAAATGAAAAAAGTCAAATACACATATGTTCTGTGGAAGGCCATGGAGAAGCCTGAGTCATTGTTCTGGAATTGGATACAGTTTCATATATATGTATATCTAATCCTAATCCAGATATGGCTATATCTGTATATCTATATACCGACAACTCAGTAGCAACAAAAACAACTAATCCTCCTTCCCACACTCTGCTCTTAGCTTCTAAATAGAAATTTAGTTTCTAAACATCTTGCACACAAAAAGGAATCAGGATTTTTGGAGGAATGTCTGATTCCAGGGCTGAGGCAGGTACAAAATATGCCTGAAACATCTTATTGTGCCAGAAAATAAGGAATTGTTTTTTAAGATAATGAAATATGTCACACAAAAAAAAAACAAGAATCAGCTGGAAGGGGCTTCCACTGACGAAATCTGGAACAATTTTATCATCCAAATAAAGAAAGAAAATAAAGGCTAAAACCCACTGAGGAGGCGGGGCAAGATGGCAGCATAGGGAGGTGTGGAATTTAGTTAGTCCCCTAGAGGAACTAGTAAATAGCCAGCCAGGAACAACTAGAAAATAGTCTGGAACAACTGACAGAGACATCTGTGACTGGACAACATTGTACACCAGTCAAGAATGGGTGGAACAGCTGAGATTGCAGCATAGAACTGTAAGTAAAACTCCCCAAACTGTGGACCTGGTGCCCCGACCCCACCAGCGTGGGAGGCTGAGTTGCAAAACTTTGCTGTGGGAAAAAGAAGCAGTCCTTACCAGAAGCAAGGGAATGTAGCTCAACCAAGCTCCAATTGCAGTTTTAATTAACAAATTTGACTACTGAATACAGGTCCCAAACACAGATAAACCCAGAGCAAGCAGGAAAGGAACCTGGAGGTTTATCCTGGCAGAGAGAAGTCAGGGCTGATGGAAAAGAAAATATATAAATAAATAAAAACAGAGGTTTTGGAGTCTGCTGAGATCAGAATACTGGAAAAGGGCTGTGCCCCAAGAAAAGGGGCACACAGAACCAGGTACCAATTCCAGTTCTTGCCTGGTGAATTGGAGGGCTGAGTACTGGCTCTGAAAAGAGGACTTCTTACTTTTTTTTTTCCTTTTTCCCCCTCTCTTTCTCAGTAGCTCATTAGAGAAAGCCTCAGGCATTTTCAATTGTCAGCACTGACCCAGGCAAGGATGGAGCTAAAATGGAGAGTCAAAGGAAAAAATCAAGAGTAGAAGCCAATTCCCTAAAGGGCTTATCTTCCCTAAGAAAAGAGGTGGATGGGGCCCAGCTCACGTGGCAGCCCTCCCTCAAAGAAATCAGAGCCCAGGGCCTGGGGGGCGGGGGAGAATAGCTGAATCTTGGCTTCTGACACCCTCAGCCCCTGGCCAGGTCAGGGTCCACTGAGAATTAAATACACCACACCTTTTTACACTGGTGGGGAGCTGCAGGCTGACAGGCACCACTGGCTTGGCAGAATAGGAAAAGCACAGAGTCTAGAGGCCTCACAGGGAAGTCTGACAATCTTCTCGGTCTCACCCTCAGGGAAACTTGATACTGAATACAGCCACCTCCTGAGACCTCGGCCTATGTGGTCTGGGAAAATATGATTGGGATAATCAGGGAAACCAGATGCCTAGAAAATAAAAAAATTATAAATCACACTAGGAAATTGAAGACATGACCCAGTCAAAGGAAGAAACCTACAATTCAACAGAGACACAGGAATTGAAACAATTAATTATTAATCAAACAAATCTCCTAAATCAATTCAAAAATCAAATCAACAAGTTGAGGGAAGATATGGCAAAAGAGATGAAGGATATAAAGAAGTCATTGGGCAAACATAAGGAAGAACTCAAAAGTTTGAAAAAACAATTGGCAGAACTTCTTGGAATGAAAGGCACAATAGAAGAGATGAAAAACACAATGGAGATATACAACAACAGATTTGAAGAGGCAGAAGAAAGGATTCATGAACTGGAGGATGGGACATCTGAAATCCTATACACAAAAGAATAGATAGGGAAAAGAATGGAAAAAATATGAGCAGGGTCTCAGGGAACTGAACGACAACATGAAGCTCACAAATATACGTGTCATGGGTGACCCATAGGAGAAGAGAAGGGAAAAGAGGCAGAAAGAATAATGGAGGAAATAATTATTGAAAATTTCCCTTCTGTTATGAAAGACATAAAATTACAGATGCAAGAAGTGCAGCATACCCCAAACAGAATAGATCCAAGTACAATGACTCCATGACACTTAATATGCAGATTATCAAATGTCAAAGATAGAGAATTCTGAAAGCAGCAAGAGAAAAGTGATCCATCATGTACAAAGGAAGCTCAACAAGACTACATGTGGATTTCTCAGTAGAAACCATGGAAGCAAGAAGGCAATGGTATGATATATTTAAGATACTGAAAGGTAAAAACTGCCATCCAAGAATTCTATATCTGGCACGACTGTCCTTCTAAAATGAGGGAGAGTTTACAATATTTTCAGACAGACACTGAGAGAGTTTGGGAACAAGAGACCTGTTCTACAAGAAAATACTTAAGGGAGCACTCCAGGCAGATAGGAAAAGACAGGAGAGAAAGATTTGGAGAAGGGTGTAGAAACAAAGACTATCAGTAAGGGTAAAGAGAGAGAGAGAGAGGGAAAAGATAAAAATAAAGTAAGATATGTCATATAAAATCCAAAAGACAAAATGGGAGGCAGTAGATACTAAGTTGAGTAAAATTACCCAGAAGAAAAAGAACACATATTGTATAATATCACTAATGTCGACTAAAAATGATGAGCAAAATTTGAGAGTTGAAAACACAGGTTTTCAAGAGATAGAAAGAGGTTAGAGATAGGCCATTTGATGCTGAAGGAGTACAGAAAGTTCAACAGAATTGATTGTATAGATCCAGAAATGGATAGCATAATACTGTGTGACACTAGCACAACATTGTAAATACTCTGAACAAAGATAAATGTGAGTATGGTTGAAAGAGGAAGGCTAGGGGCATGTATGACACCAGGAGAGATAGAAGATAGACTGGGATTGTATAACTTAGTGAAACCTAGAATGGTCAATGATGTTGATTAATGTATAAATAAAAGAATGTTTTTAAGTGAGGGAGAGCAAGTGAATATCAACATTGCAAGGTGTTGAAAATTGGATGGTATAGGAGAAAAATACAATCAATGCAAACTAGAATCTGTAGTTAATGGTAACTTGTAATATGCTTCCATTAACTGTAACAAAAGCAATATACCAAAGTTAAATGTCTATAAGAGGGGGATATAAGGGAGTGATTTGGGATTCTTGGTGGTGATGTTGTCTGACCTTTTCATTGTATTTTATGTTTATTTTTCTTCTATCTTTCGTATTTTTATTCTTCATTTTTTTCTCCTTTTCCTCTTTCTTTGAGGAAGGGATGGGAATGTCTTCATATAGATTGTAGTGGTGAATGCATAATTATGTGATTATACTGGGAATCACTTGTTGTTTACCTAGGGTGCATTCTATGGTACGTGAATAAACTGTTACAAAATAAACAGAGTGATACAAGTGCTGGAGAAAATTTAGAGAGAGGGATGTACCTATTTCCTATTGGTAGGGAAGTTGAATGGCACAGCCCAGCTGGAGGGCAGTGTGGTGGTTCCACAGGAAGCTAATTATGGGGTTGCCATATGGTCCTGCAAACCCATTATTGGGAATATACTTGGAAGAACTGAGAGCAGGGACATGAGTGGACATTGCACACTGATGTTTATGGCAGCCATATTCATGATTTTAGATGGATGGAGGTGGCCTAAGGGTACATCGACTGATAAATGGAATGGTGAACTGTGGTGTATACATACAATGGAATACCAAGTGGCAACAAGAAGAAATGAAGTTGTGAGGTATGCACCTAGGTAAATGAACCTTGAAGACAGCATGTTGAGTGAAATAAGCCAGAACTAAAAAGACAAACATTATAATGCCTCACTAATATGAACTAACTATAATGTGCAAACTCTGAGAATTGAATCTGAGACCATAGATTATCAGGGGAAGGCTTATAGTGAAGGTTCCTAGATTGTAAGCTCTTACAGCAATCACATCTATTCATGAGTTGTAATGGTTATCTCAAAATTCTGAGATGTTGAGTTGTTTGTGTATAACCTGGTCGGTCCCTGTAACTTAGGGTATCTGTGTGACACCTGAGACTCAGAGCCAGAGTTCATCAGCTATGAATGTCTGCATTACCCCATACAACAAATGTTTAAAAAGCTGAAAAAGAGATCAGACTTCAATTAGAGATATGAATGAAATGGACTTGTTTAGAACTAAGGTAAACCAGACTAAAGGGAAAAGAATGATATTGACTGTGTTTTAAAACTTCGACTTCTGTGTGAGACCAAAGGAAGAGATGTTTATTAGGTGCAAAATCAATACTTTCTGTGGCACACTATATAATTTAACTTGTATGATCATTTTATTCAAACACCATAATTACATGGAACTTTGAATAAGGGCCAAGATCTGGTTGATTTGTATAGGGTAGTGTGAAACCCTGATACATCCCAGAGCAATTTGAGCAGAGAATGAAAAGTATTTGCAAAGTCCCGTTGAAGGCCTGGGGGGAAATGTGGAAACCTTAAACTTCCCCACCTGGGGAGTTCCTGATGTTTTCACAAGCATTGGGGAAGACCATTGTAGTAGGCCAAGTCCTCAATCTTGGGGCTTGCCCTTATGAAGCTTATTGCTGCAAAGGAGAGGCTAAGCCTACTTATAATGGTGCCTAAGAGTCACCCCCAGAGAGCCTATTTTGTTGCTCAGATGTGGCCTGTCTCTCTCTAAGCCAACTCAGCAGGGAAACCCACTGCCCTCCCCCCTACGTGGGAAATGACTCCCAGAAGTATAAATCTCCCTGGCAATGTGGGACATAACTCCTGGGGATGAGCCTGGACCCAGCATCATGGGATTGAGAAAGCCTTCCTAACCCAAAGGGGAAGAGAAATGAAACAAAATAAAGTTTCAGTGGCTGAGAGATCTCAAATGGAGTCGAGAGGTCATTCTGAATGTTACTCATGCATTATGTAGATATCCCTATTTAGTTTTTAGTATACTAGAATAGCTAGACGGAAATACCTGAAACTGTTGAACTACAATCCAGTATCCTTGATTCCTGAAGACAAGTGTGTAACTGTATAGCTTATACACTGTGACCATGAGATTAAGAAAACCTTGTGGCTCATACTCCCTTTATCCAGTGTATGGACAGATGAGTAGAAAAAAGGGGACAAAAAGTAAATTAATAATAGGGGGGAAATAGAGGTATGAGATCTTTTGGGTGTTCTTCTTTACTTTTATTTTTATTCTTATTCTTATTTTTGGAATAATGAAAATGTTCAAAAAATTGATTGTGGTGATGAATGCACAAGTATGTAATGATACTGTGAACAACCGATTATACATTTTAGATGATTATATGGTATGTGAATATATCTCAATAAAACTGCATTTAAAAAAAACCCACTGAAAAATGGTAAGGAATTCATGAGTTCATATAATAGACAGAGAAAAAAGAAGAAAAAGGAAGAGGAGGAGGAAGAGAGCTGGAGTAGGATGAGGAAGAAGAAGGAGGGGAAAAGATGGGGGGGGGCTTCCTCCTTATAATAAAAGTGGAGGGGAGGGTTGATGTGGAAAATCACCATTTTTGTAACCATCACAGTAAAGACTGATTTAAGCAAAAATCATCAATACATGCTCAATATAGGGGAGAAAGTTTAGTGAGGAGCCAGATATATACATGTTCTTAAAGTGTCCTACAGACAGCTTATTGGTTGCAAGGAGAAAACAGTAACTATATGGTCAGTGGATAAACTGGACAATACCATGACCTCGTGATCAAAATTAATACAACACACCTCCAGATGCGAGGACCTCAGAAGGACACAGCACCCCCTTATAGTATTCCAGCCAGCATTGTACAACCTTAATATAATCGTGAGAAAACACATAACTCAAATTGAGGAACATTCTATAAAGCAGTGGCCTGCAATCCTAAAAAAAAATGCCAATGTCATAAAAAATGAAGAAATGCTAAGGAATTATGCCAAATTAAAAGACTGAAGAGACATGATGAAAAAAATGCAATGTGTGACACTGTACTGGATCCTGTACTAGAGGAAAAGAAAGATTCTATAAAGGATGTTATTGAGATAATTAACAAAAATGGCATATGGACTGGAGATTAGGTAACAGTGTTATATCAATATAAAATTTCCTCAATTTGGTAACTGCACTAAGGCTACATAAGAGAACATCTTTGTTCTTAAGAAATATAGGCTGAAGTACCAAGAGGTAAGGAAGCATGATATATGTAATTTACTCTCAAAATGCTCAGGAATGTGTGTGTATGTGTGTTTGTGTATCAGTCAGGGTTCCACCAAAGAAGCAGAACCAGTAGGATATATATAACAAGATTTATTTCAAGGAATTGGCTTACGCAATTGTGGAGGCTGGCAAGTCTGAAATCTGTAGGGCAGGCTGGCAGCCTGGAAACTCTCAGACAGGAGCCAAAGCTGCAGTCCACAGGCAGAATTTCTTCTTCCTCAGGGAGGCCTCAGTTCAACTCTTTCAACTGGCCTTTCAGTTGACCGGCTTGGGCCTCCCCAGATTATGGAGGACAATCTCCTTTACTTAAATCAACTGCTTATAGCTGTTAATCACATCTACCAAATACCTGTACAACACCACCTAGGTTAGTGTTTGATTGAATAACTGGGGACTATAGTCTTGTCAAGTTGACACAATTGACCATCACGATGTTTTACCTGAAAGTCAGCAGGCAAAGCCAAAAATTGTGAATTAAATAGTATTATGGGCATATCATTTACATAGAATACAATTACCAACAGAAATTAAAGAGCTAAAAGAGTTTACAATTGTTTCCTCTGAGGAGCAAAACTGCAGGGCAGGGGGTGAAGGAAGGAGTAAGGAAAAGAATTGCTGCTTTTCTATTTCACTTGATTTTTTTAAACCATTGACAAAAGCTTAAGAAGAAAAGGAAGGAAGGGAGGAAGGAAGGAAGGGAGGGAGGAAGACATAATCACTGCCATAAATATTGAGCCAGAAGGATTGTAAACAAGAGAAAGATGTGACCAGATTGTGTTTGAGGAATATCTCTCTGGCTCAAGTCTGTGAATGAGTTAGAAAGAACTGATGGAGAATTAGTTGGAGTTAGAATGTTATAATGATTATTCTTTACTTTTGGGTTGCGCTTTGTGGTATTAAGTATTCTTTCACTACATTATCTAATATGAATCCTCACCATTTAAAAAGGCAATAATTAAACATCAGATTTCAGAGGAAGTTGAGGTTGGGGAAAGAAAACATCGCAAGCCTGATCGCTGCTTAAAATTTATAATAATAATGCCAACAAAATTGCAGCTGCCAGGAAGCTCTGAGGCACTTAATGTTTTATCATAGGCTCCGTATTAAGCCATATTTTGAATAGATCTGCTTTGTCCTCCTTCTCCAAGGCCTTTTGACATTCTATTCCTATTTGGACAAATGTACTATTGTACCCAAATGTCAGTCAGTTGTCCCATCTTTATCTTTAAGCTACTCACTCCCACCCCCCAAAGGGAACAAATGGTTGATAATGGCTTGGACAGTATGGTTCTCTATCCCTCAGAACCTTCTTAACACTCTCCAATTTACCACTCTGGCTGCAGAAGGAAAAGAGGCAGAGTTCCCCTGATCCGGGACCTTCATGCCACTCAGGCTTCACCAATGCCACCTGCCAA
The DNA here is from genome assembly GCF_015220235.1 of Choloepus didactylus. Classification (NCBI taxonomy): domain Eukaryota; kingdom Metazoa; phylum Chordata; class Mammalia; order Pilosa; family Megalonychidae; genus Choloepus; species Choloepus didactylus. The sequence goes on from NC_051314.1 coordinate 94,325,111, forward strand.
CCCCTTCTGCAGAAGGAGGAGAAGCAGAGAATATGATCATGAACACTCTGCCCAGCCCTGTGCACAGTGCTCTACCTGCATGGGTTTAACCAGCCTTCCCACAGACCTGTGGGGTAGGTATTATTATTATTCCCACTTTGCTGATCACAAAAAAATAAAGTTCAGAGAGATGTCATAACTAACAAAGGTCACACAGCTAGTTGCAAGCACAGCAAGGGTTCAAACTCAGCGTGTGCAACCCCAAAAGTTTGTGCTTAAATGTTACGGTAAAGGCAGCACTGTTCTTGGGTGATTGTTCTATGCTTCGTGTCCTTCAATCCTTTAGCCTTCACTTGAGGTTAAGCAGAGAGGGGTCTTTGTGAAGCAACAAAATGCACAAAGCTTAAGGAGCCTTTGCTTCTAGTTAAACCCGGTGATCAGTAATATATTTATCTTATCTTAAGAGCTGTTTTAATGCACATTTCAAAGACTAACTCAATTCAGGGGTTTTAGCTAGTGTATAAAGACAGGCATGTTCCTGAAATTCTGTGATATTTGAGTCATCTGATTCAGATTATACTAGAGCATGTGCTGGGCTATTTTTAGAATAGAGCTGTATATAGGACATGGTTTTCGTGTTATGTCACAAACTTGCAGGTGTGCCTTCTATTCATATTTTGGATAAAAATAGATGCATACATTGGAAAGATAAATGCAGTATAGTTTCTGCTCTTGAAGGATTCCAAAACGAGTTACAGGGACAGAAAAAGTAGGAATCAGGCAAAATACAATGTAAAAAGTGGCACAATAGAGGTAGATGAGGACAGATAGTAGGAATTTAAGACACTTTAGCAGCTGCTTCATTTGTTTTATCAACTTTTAGTAAGTGCCAGACATGGTGCCGGGTACTAGGAAGACAATAATGCACATAATCAGACACAGTCTGGGCCAGTTTGAAACTGTTATGTATCCCAGGAAAGGCCATGTTCTTTTAATCCAGTTTTGTGAGGGCAGACATATTGTAGGTGGGACCTTTTGATTAGATTATTTCCATGGAGGTGTGACCTCACCCATTCAGGATGGGTCTGAGTAGTTTTCTGGAGTCCTTAAGAGAGCTATCAGCTGACAGAAACCCAGATGCTTAGAGATGCAGACAGAAAGACATTTGGAGATGCTAAGCTAAGAGATGCAGCCCACAGTTTGCCCCAGAGAAGCTAAGAGAAGACCCCCAGACATATAAAGAGATATCTGGGAGAATAAGCAAAGATGCACAGGAGATGAGAGACAGAAAGCTAAGAGAGACAGAAGCCCAGAGACATTTTGGAGAAGGCCATTTTAAAACCCAAAACCTGGGAGCATAGGAACAACAGATGCCAGCCACATGCCTTCCCAATGGACAGAGGTGTTCACACCATCGGCCTTTCTTTAGTGAAGGTATCCTCTTGCTGATGCCTTAGTTTGGAAACTTTTATGGCCTTAAAACTGTAAATTTGTAACCTAATAAATCCCCTTTATAGAAGCCAATCCATATCTGGTATTTTGCATAACACTGTCCATACTCTTGGGTCACTTACATTCTTGTAGAGGAATCAGACCTGGTCAAACCACAGCACACAGCAGAGTTACGCACTGAGAGAAGGGCTCAGAAGGAAATCTGTGCTGTTCTTTGAAGACATATAGCAAAGAGACTTCCTTTGCACAGGGGCTGAGATGAGTATAATCAGGGAAGCTTCTCCCTGTGGAAAGCTTGACTTGAGCTGACAGATGAAGAAAGAGGAGAAATTAACTTCAGGAAAGGAAGGGGGTGGAGAACATTCCAGACAGAGGGAACCATGGGGCCAAGGCCTGTGATAAGAGAAATCAGAGCCTTTTCAAAACATTGAAAGAAATTCATGTAACAGGAGTGCAGAGAGCAAGGAGGAAGCGCTACAAAATGATAGGGGAAAGGTACAATTGGGCCAGATGTTGTAGGTTCTGGCCAGCCATGGTAAGGATTATGGGTGGGGGTAGAATGAATCAACAAGACCCTACAATGCCCCTTCTGTCACCACTTGAGTATCATGCCATTTAGGGAGAACTTTCAATAACTATGCATAGTGACAAAAGTGTCACAGAATCACAGCAGATGTTTAGACAAGTCATGTAACCTCTTAGTTTCCTCGATTAATACAAATCAACATTTTATTACATGCAAATGTTTTAAAATCTTTCCAGTTATTGACATTTTTTAACATCAAAACTTTTTCGGACTCTTCCCCCCAACTAAAGGTTGGTAGTGAGATTTGTTATATGTTGAATTGGAAATTATAATGAAAAATGGTTACTATACTTTCAGTCCAGACTTTAAATTGCATTTGAAAATTATAGTTCATGTAAATATAGCAGATTTTTTTTCATCTACTAGACAAAGTTTGTGATTTCTCTGGATTTAAAAACCACTTGTAAAAATGATATGGTTCATAGTTTGGAATAAACTCTAATGTCCTTTTCAGCTCTGAAATTCAGATCATTTTCAAGAACAGTCTTAATTTTTCTATACAATGGAGCAAATGGCATAAATAACTTCTCCTTTGGTTAACAATGCAACTAAAACCTTTTGAAACAAAAAACCAATTTGGAAAATCTGCTTAAGTTGACCATGATTTAGTGAGATTCTAAACATGTGTGCTCTGCAGCTGATTAACAATTCTCTTTAATGTGTTTTTTAAGCTTCTTGAACCTCTTAACCTCAGCTGTTCTGAACCTTGATGTCATCAGCCTTGATCTCTCTATGTTCAATTTTCTCTGTGGGCTTTGCTTTAAACAGGCCTTTTCCACATGATGGCTCCAACAGCTCCAGGCTGACTTCCTCCAGCTTAGCAATTCCAGAGAAAAACTAGCTTTGCGTACCCAATGGTTCCTCCAGAAACTCCTGAATTGAGTGTCTTTGACCTGGATTATGCCTCTTGCCCATCGCTGAACCAATCACTGTAGCCAGGAAGATGAAATTCACCTTTTGGCCAAGCCAAGTGTCACCTCCATGGACTTGAAAGAGAGAGGTCAGAAGACGTTCCAAAAGGAAAACCAAGGCACAAAGGTGAATAATATGGATGCTCAGCAGACCAAAACAGCACTGCTTAAGTCTTTCAGGATTTTGTTTCCTATTGCCCATGTCAGAAACACAAATCATCTAGTTTTAGCAAAAGGGCATCTTAATTGACTCATATAACTGAAAGTGCCAACAGTAGTTTGGCTTTGGGCACAGCTGATAACAAGGATTTAAATAATAACAGAATTTGGTATGTTTGTGTCCGAATTTCCTTAATCCTGGCTTCCTTTTCAGGCATGCTCTCTCCAAGTACAAGAAGCCTGTGTTGTCTCCAGCAACTTTAGATGTGCATGATCTTAGCTCCTGCACTTTCCAAAGCAGAGTGTTCCTCTTTCCCTCTCTATCAGGTTTCAAAGAAGGATTCAGAGTAGCCCAGCTGGGCCCACATGTCACACACAATGTGTCACCCTGACAACGCATGAGCTACTTTACTGAAAGGTCTAGGGCCCTCCCCTGAGACTGGGGAGTTAGGGCTCCAAATTATCTGTCCCACCAAGTACAAGAGAAACAGTTCCTTAAAAGAAAAGTCAGGGGCAAGATGGAGGCATAGAGAGGAGTGGAAGCTAAGTAGTCCCCCTGGAACAACTACAAAAAACCAGAAACTAGTAAATAATCCAGAATAACTGCAGGGGGACAAATGAGACCATCCACTCATCATACACCAACCTGAATTGGGAGGAATGCCCAAAAACACAGCATAAAATCTGTAAGTAAAATCTGCGGATCCAAGTCGTGAGACCCCCTCCCCCATACCCCAAGCTGCAAAGCCTCGTGGTGCCAGAGAGAAGCTCTCTCCCAGCAAGCGAATATAGCTCAGCTGAGCTCCAACTGGGGTTTTAAGTAGCGAGTGTGAACTGCTCACTACAGGTATGCATCCCCAAAAAACAGACAGAGGCTTTGGGTGACGACTGACCTTGGAGAGCCAGAGGGTCGCCTTGGACTGGGTCTGAAGGGGACTATCTGTTTCTTTTTTGGCTCAGTGGAGAAAGCCCCAGTCATGTTCAGTTTCCAGGGCTGTGACTCAGAGAAGGGTAGAGACACCACAAGCAGAGAGCGAGACCATTGAAATGCTAATGACCTCCCCCTAGGGGGTCTATCTACTCTAAGAGGAAAGGGGTGGGGCCCTTTCCATTCAGAACCAGACCCCAGAGCCTGGGGGAACACGGCCATACCTCCTCACACCAGTCAAGAATTATAGGCTGACAGGCGTCACCTGCTGGGCAGAAAAGCACAGTGACCCAAGGCATCACAGGGTGGAGCAATTTTCTAAGACACACCCACAGGGAAACCAGATACTGAATATTTCTTCCCTCTGGGACCTGAGCCTGTTCTGGTCTGGGAAAACCTGATTTGGATAACCAAGGAAACCATGCCTAGACAACAGAAAATTACAACCTACACTAAGAAAAACCAAGTTATGGCCCAGTCAAAGGAACAAACGTACACTTCAACTAAGATACAGGAATTTAAACAACTAATGCTAAATCAATTAAAAAAGTTTAGAGAAGATTTCACAAAAGAGATAGAGGCTGTAAAGGAAACACTGGGCATATATACGGCAGAAATCAAAAGTTCAAAAAAACAACTAGTAGAATCTATGGAAATGAAAGGCACAACACAGGAGATGAAAGACACAATGGAAACATACAACAGCAGATCTCAAGAGGCAGAAGAAAACACTCAAGAACTGGAGAACAAAACACCTGAAAACCTACACGCAAAGGAGCAGATGGAGAAAAGAATGAAAAAATATGAGCAACATCTCTGGGAACTCAAGGGTGAAACAAAGTACAATAATGTACGTATCACTGGTGTCCCAGAAGGAGAAGAGAAGGGAAAGGGGGCAGAAGCAATAATAGAGGAAATAATTAATGAAAATTTCCCATCTCTTATGAAAGACATAAAATTACAGATCCAAGAAGCGCAGCGTACTCCAAACAGAAGAGATATGAATAGGCCTACGCCAAGACACTTAATAATCAGATTATCAAATGTCAAAGACAAAGAGAGACTCCTGAAAGCAGCAAGAGAAAAGCAATCCATTACATGCAAAGGAAGCTTAATAAGACTATGTGCGGATCTCTCAGCAGAAACCATGGAGGCAAGAAGGAAGTGGCGTGATATATTTAAGATACTGAAAGAGAAAAACCACCAACCAAGAATCCTATATCCAGCAAAGCTGTCCTTCAAATATGAGGGAGAGCTCAAAATATTTTCTGACAAACCGACAATGAGAGACTTTGTGAACAAGACACCCGCCCTACAGGAAATACTAAAGGGAGAACTACAGGGTGATAGAAGACAGGAGTGCGTGGTTTGGAACACAATTTTGGGAGATGGTAGCACAACAATGTAAGTACACTGAACAAAGGTAACTATGAATACGGTTGAGAGAGGAAGGTGGGGAGCATGTGAGACACCACAAGAAAGGAGGAAAGATAAAGACTGGGACTTTTTAACTTGGTGAAATCTAGAGTATTCAACAATTGTGATAAAATGTACAAATATGTTATTTTACGAGAGAGTATAAGCAAATGTCAACCTTGCAAGGTGTGAAAAATGGGGAGGCATTGGGGAAGGGATGCAATCAGCATAAACTAGAGACTGGAACTAATAGAATCATTGTATTATGCTTCCTTTAATGTAACAAAGGTGATATACCAAGGTAAATGCAGATAAGAGGCGGGGATAGGGGAGGCATGTTAGACACTTGACATTGGTAGTATTGTCTGATTCTTTATTCTACTTTGATTTAAGGTTATTTTTCCTTTTGCTGCTTCCTAGCTGTCATTTTTTTTTCCCTCTTTCTTTTGCCTCTCTACCTTCCTTGACTCTCCCTCCTGCCTTGTGGAAGAAATGTAGATGCTCTTATATAGATAGTGGTGAAGGTGGTGAACACATAAATGTATGACTATGCAGAGAACCATCGATTATTTACTTGGGATGGAATGTATGGTGAGTGAACAAAACCATATTAAAAAAAAAAAATGGGTTGATGACAAAACCTCAAGGGCAATATACTGAGTGAAATAAGCCAGACACATAAGGACAATTATTGCAGGGTCTCACTGATAGGAACTAATTATAATATGTAAACTCATAGACATGAAATATAAGGTACCAAAATATAGGATGAGGCTTAAGAATGAGGAGTGGTTGCTTAGTATGAGCAGAATGTTCAATTAGGATGAACTTAAATGTTTGGAAATGAACAGGGGTGTTGGTAGCAAGATGTGAGAATAACTAACAGCGCCGAATGGTGTGTGAATGAGGTGGAAAGGGGAAGCTCAGAGTCATATATGTCACCAGAAGGAAAGTTGGAGGTCAAAAGATGGGAATGTATAAAACTGAATCCTATGGTGGGCAATGTCCATGATCAACTGTACAAATACTAGAAATTGCTTCCATGAACCAGAACAAATGTATGACAATACAATTAGAAGTTAATAATAGAGGGGCATATAGGGAAGAACTATATACCTATTACAAACTATATACTACAGTTAGTAGCATTTCAACATTTTTTCATAAACAGTAACAAATGTACTATATCAATACTACGAGTCAACAATTGAGGGGGGTTGGTTAGGGATGGGGAGGATTAGAGTTTCCTTTTCTTTTTTTCTTTTTTCATCTTTCACTTTATTTCTTGTCTGGAGTAATGAAAAGTTTCTAAAAATTGAACAAAAATTAAGTGTGATGGATGCACAGCTGTATGAAGGTACCCAGGGGCAAGTGATTGTACACTTTGGATCTTTGGATAATTGTATGGTATCTGAACAATCTCAATAAAAATGAAAAAAAAAAATAAAAGGAAAAGTCAGATGCTGTACAAGAAAAGGAGAGAAGGGATGCCAGGAAGGTGAAAATAAGAGACGTCTATAACAGTCCTCTCTATAAGGTTCAGCTTGATACAACATTATGTCTATCACCCGGCATCTGAGCTCCCAACCTTGCTATTTCCCTCTTTCCTTCCTCAGCACACTCGTGGGAGACTCTCAGGATAATATCCCTCTTGGTGTAACCCAAACTCAAGGCTCTTCTTTCCAAAACTCTGGTCTAGAGGACAGTCTCTATCCCAGTCCCATGGCCATTCACAGGATGTGCAAATGAGGGCTTAGGGTCTGCAGGTGACTGAGGCAGGATAAGGTGGAGGGAAAGGGGAAGGAAGAAAAAAGGAAGGAATTCATAGTAAGAGATAGAGGGAAACTTTACAAATAGAGATAACAGGAAAGAAAGTACAGTAAATGTTAATAACTCCAATGAAAAATTATTTTAGAACAGGAAAAAACAGAAGTTATTAAAGGAGAACACTGTTATTTTAAATGGATATAAAGCAAAGAATAAAGCGTTATGAAGGAAAGGGACGAGAAGAAAAGTCCATGGCCTTGTTTCTCAGTGTGGTCCCTGGACCGCAGCATCAGCATCACCTGGGAAGTCATTTAAACTGTGACTTTGAACTCATGGGAGACCCTGGGGATAGAAACCTTCAGGTGAATATGATGCATGAAAAGTTTTAGGACTTTTGTTCTATAGTATGACAGATACCTCCCACCTGGAGATACATTTCAGTTTTTAAATAAGATGCTCGTTCCCCTTTTCTAGCAATTTGAGAAATGCCTCCTTCCTAGCTACTTTTTTCTCTTCTTTCATCTTCATTTTAGGTAACTTTTATCTCTAGCCTATGCACATTACACAAACTGTCAGGTGTAAGTCAACGAACATAGCTAGAAACAAATATGAAAGCAATAAAAGCAGTTCACCATTTCTTGGTGTCTATTAGCAAGAAGGAATCACTTGACTCAATCCACACTGCAGCTTGTGAACTTATCGCTCCCCAAAATGGATCATTTATTTGAGCAGACCTGTAGAAGGAAAAGGGATTGCACAATCTTTGACGTACACAATCTCCTTATACACACAGACACAAATACTGTATAATCAAACAATAAAGTTTCTCATCTGAAGAATAATATGTTTTTATAAATAATAAATAATGTTTTAACCTGGGATATGTACAGATACTTAGTGTGAAAGAAAAAGCAGCAGTGTAGGTCAGGAGCAAAGAAACACAGAAATAGCCACGAGTACTTACATGGCATTTATGGGCCAGGCCCCGTTCTAGGTGCTTTATGTATGTGAAGTTACTCAATCCTCACAATAGCCCTAAAGGTTGCCTACTACCAGCAGGCCCATTTTACAGATGCGGATGAGGCACGGAGAGGCCACACAGTCTGGATATGAGGCCAGGCAGAGGCATTCAAGAACCCACACTCTTGACCACCACCCTTTAACTTCAGCTCCTAACCACTCTTCAGTCCTGCCTCTATGCAGAATTTAGCAACATTCTTGTAGTTTTAAGCAGATCAAGGGCAGTCAAAGAGCAGGACTGGAAGAGCCAGAACAGAGATATCGCAGGAAACATGGAATGAGACTGGACAACAGGGCTCAAAAGGTAGCAAAAGCAAGAGGGAGGGACAAGGAGTCAAGGAAGGAAAAGCTAGAAATGGGCTGATGCCGTTAATGGGCAGGAATGAAAAGCAGAGAGGATGAGTGAGAGTGAAACGATCATGACCCTGCTCTAAAGGGTGAGAATGTGTGCAGATGATGAAGGGATGGAAAGCAGCAGGTGGGGGTGCAACAGGCCAGCTAAAGAGAGCACAAGAATTGAAGGGAGGACATCAAGGAGCCAGACCCAGTAGGAAGAGCCCTGAAGAGATGAATTTAAAAGAGAGGTCCTGGGTCTGAAAAAATCGAAAGGGCATGGAAAAAAAAGAGAAGAGGACAAAGTGGAAAGAGAAAAGTCCTCTCCTCGGGCATTCAAAACACCATTATGTCCTGTGGTCCTCCACCAGTATAAAATAAAAATATCATATTATTAAAGAACATGGTATCAACATCATGATAAGCCAACAGAGCATCTACTAACAAAAACAAAAAGCTTTTTACCTGATATCAGAACCTTTTTGTTGTATCTACCAATTTCCCAATAGTTTGTAAGCTTTTGCTTCTTAGATGATAATGTAGACACAGAAGAGAACAAACCAGATTTGCATTCCCTATCCCCTTGATCATGTCTCAGCCCTGTCAGTGGGACAATCACAGAGGAAGAAATGAGCAATATAAAACTATTTTTAATTGCCTTTAGAGAACTATATAAACGTGCCACTGAGTACGGAGCCCAATTCAGTGAAATCAGAGCACTTAGAGCTGCAGCTGACTTCTCAGCTTCCAAGCTGTGCTGACCCACGTTCCTGAGTGCAACAGCTGCTCAGGGCAGGGACGTGGGCATCGTGTTGCATTTACCTGATCTGCCTCAGTTCCCAGATGTCTGAAAGAATGTGGTTTAAGGGCCAAAGCAATATACAAAAAGAAAATTTAGAAATATTTTATTGACCAGAGAGGCAAGAATTAATGACAACTGATGGCCTCCTGAATAAAGTCCAAATGGCTTTCTTTCCCAATTCTACTCCTCAATTCCAGGGTTTCTCAAAGTTACCTGATGTTAAGGATCACTTTGAGGTCTAATTTTTAAAAAGAAAAATGTACCCAAATTGCCAAAAAATCATACCCTGGAGATTCTAAATCAAATGGTCTAGGTAGGAGGCCAAGAAATCTCTGTTTTATCACAGATAGACCCACATACACTCCAGTAATTCTTTTGGCCCGACATGTTTGGGCGGCACTGATGTACCCTGTATGCCAGCTAAGCCATGTTCATTTTACTCAAACATTTCCCACTGTTTTCCTACCCATACACATTGCAACACATATCCGCCTATCCTGACTTCTAGATTCCCCAGCTTCTACCCACCACACCACATCTCCTCCTGTTGCAATCTTGCCCACTTTTCAAAGGGTAGGATTTCTTGGCTTCCCTAGATGAAAATTGTCTCTTTCCCTTAGATCTCTCAGATGCAGTTCAGTTTGTGCTTTTCTTGGAACACTGCTCACATTCCTAGTTTGGATTATGGTTACAGCACCCATTACATCCTCTTTACTAGATAACAAACTTCTTGAAGGTAGTAACCGTGTCTTTAAATAGCCCCACAGATATGAAATATCTGCATCCTGTCTGGGACCTTGTCTCTCTTCCTGAAGTATTATTTCCCTTCCCTTCTTTTTGTATTCCTTCTGTACATAGCAACATGCTTTGCATGTATTTATATAAGTTTTCTAAATGTATACTGAATAAATGAATAACAGAAATAAGAACTTTTGGAGGCTTTTGTTAATTTGTGTTACTTTTTTAACTAGATAAAATTGGCTTTTGGAGAAAGTCCCTGAAGGCATTCAGCATACAAATGAAGATGTTTTATTTTTCTCCATAAGCAGCTCATAAATTATAAGACTTTTGGTCATTTAATTTTGGGACAGTTTTAGAATAAACAAACATTTAACAGAGTAGAATGTATACAAAACTCTCCAGAGAACTAAAGAAGGAAACTAAATAAACGGGACTAATGTTCTTCTATCCTCATCAACACAGAGTTTTGCTTAAACATAAGGAAATGTAGCATTCAATAACTTCTGATATATTTCTTATATCCTCTCCTGATTGCTTTGTTTCTATTCAATTATATATGTTTTGTAAATCTTTAGGTCAAATATATTTTTACTCCCATAGGAATTATTCCAAGGAGATTAATATTTCTCATCAATTTTTTTAGTGATTTCACTTAGTAGAAATTTCAGCTTGTGTAATCATCATCACCAAGTGTCCCAACTGCCATACGAAAGATGATTTTGCTTGCTTTCGGTGACAGAGTTATCCTGTGAATCTTTTTAATCCCCCAGATCACTCTCCAGATCCTTTAGTTGAAATTAAGTTTTCTTCAGTTCTATCTTGAGGTGTAATCCTGGTTTTCCAAGGTCCCCTCCTGTAAAACATCAACTTAATTGGATAACCACCACCCATCCATGGATGATTCATATGAGCATCCCTTATACAACTGGATGCAATTTCTTCAGAAATTATGGAGAACTCAACACGGGAAAGAAATCCCTTAGGGATACACTTTCAAGACTGTGTCCCAGGATTATGATACAAAACGCCAAAATAGTCACGTTCTGGTGCTGGCTATGCAGCTATGACCACATGAAGGTAAGCATAAATACACTTCTAAAGACTTTAAAAATGCACTCAATTATCTAAATGTTTCCTAGCATCCAGATGTTTGCCATTATAAAAACAAAACATCTGGATAGCAATTAAATGTTTTTAGTGTCACCAGGATATTATGCTTCCTATAAGACTATATAAGAATCTTAAAGCTATTATCAAATTTTTCTGATAATCACCTCCATGATCAATGTAAACAAGGTCATAGAAATTTTTAATATGAATTGTTTCCTGTCTTTAAACAATTCTCAGTGTTGTTGGCTCTAACCTAGCATGAATGCATAGCTTGTAAGTTTCTTCTGAATGCACAGCATTCCAATCTCACAAGTGAGGACTTTAAATAGCAGCTTGTCCTTATGTCAAAATTCCTTAATGCTTTTACACCAGAAAGAAGGCATATAAGGAAAACAAGCAATTGAACTATTCCAGACCATCATGCTGCTGTTTATGTGGTAAATGGGACACACGGTGATCAACAAGAATCATAATTGTTCAACTATACAAGACAGCGGCTACATCTAAAAAATGAGTTCTTCGGGAATTGGTTTAACTAAAAGATTCATTTGGAACTAGTTCTATTGTCTTTTTGTTATGTAATGTCAGATATGAAAAACTTCTATGCATATGCCCTGTGGCATCATTTTAAAATAGCATCTCTTCGTGCAATTTGATCACCAGGTAATGTTACCTAGGTGGAGATAGGTAACAAGTAACAGTAATTTGTGCCTATACAGCTTTTACAACAACAAAAAAGCAACCTAATGAACTTTTCCCAGTTAGCAATCAGCCTCCTTTCAAACATTTGAATTATAAACACAGAGAGAAGAAAAAAGGGAAAAGACCAACAAATATTTTACCTCAATTAATTCCAACAAAATGTTGGAATGTGCATGACAGGCTTGACCATTATTAAACCTAGTATGTAATTATAGCAAAACATCTTGCAGGATCTTGAATTAATCAGTTTCATTTTTCATTCCTACTTGGTGACTAACAATTATCATTTCAAATTTCAATGAGTAAGCCACATCAATTCAGGATATTTAAAAGTCACAGAGACCTGAAGATTGTATCACATCTACCAAAGTACTCAGGTAAATTTATCTGTTGTTCTTGAATAAGATGCTGCAGTGTCGGCACTGTTTTATTTAAGAATGATAGATGCATGGTACACAGGAAAAAAAAAATGTAAATGTATACCCTTTACCACTCCTCAATTATAACTATTAACTGAAATAGCATCTGTAACTGAACCTTGTGTGTTGGGACAAAATAATCCTTTTAGCATGAGATGTTTGCAAGCCAAGATGGTTCAGACTCACTCATTTACCAGAATGTAAGCTCCTGGAGAGCAGCAGTCTCATGTGCATGCTTCATCTCTGATCTCCTCTGTACCTAGAATAGTACCTGGCACATAGTAGGTGCTCACTAACTATTTGTTAACTGACTAAATGAATTCTATCTTCACTAGAGTCTGCTTGTTATAAGATAGCGTTCAGTACTAATGGAGATGCAAAAACTGGGTGAACATATCCCTGCTCACAATGAGTTTGGTCTATTAGATTAAAAAGTCAAGGACAAATCTAATTAGGCTACATGTTGGTGAGGGTTAAATACCACAGGGGTGCTACTCACATACAGAATACTAGGCCATCACAGGAGGGAGAGCGTTTTTCACACCAGGGTGACCACAAACACCCACCTACTGCTTGCACTCTAGATAACCAAAAAAAAAATTTTTTTAAGCCCTGATTTCTTCTCAGAAAAGAGGAAGTTGGAAGCAAGCTAGAGAGAATGGAGAGACACTTCAGGAAAGTTAGCCTGAGGTTGTGAACCGTCAGCGAGGTGTGGGTCGGCCTAGACATTTTATGGAGGGTGAAAGGACTAGCAAGATTTCACTCAGCCATATGAGTAGCTATTTTATTGTTTGTTTTTAACAGCTGTGGGATCTCCATGTTTTCTGTAAGAGGCTATAACAAGAAGTACAAAATACCCTGAGAGGAGCTGTGCTGGCAGTGGCCATACTAGTCATCAAATCAGAAGCAGGAAATACCTGTTCTCATAAGAGTTTCCGTCCAGTTTTTCCAGGTGCCAGAGACAGAATATTTGCCTGAGAAATGAAACTTTGGGATGGTCATTGAAGACAAGACAGAAAGCCTTTTGAGATTTCTCCAATTGCTAATTATCATGAACCATAATGCTTCTGATAATTATAGGTTCATCTGATATGATCCCTGATCTATTACGTTTTTTACACATATATCTATTTTTCTATTTTATAGTTTTGTTAGGAGTGATTTAAAGTTGTAGTATTTTGGAATTTAAATCAGACAAACATTTTTTAAATGTTACAAAAATTACCTGAAATGTTCCTATATCCTTTATACAAGCATTTCCAATTCATTTCATTGGGTTAACACAGTGGGGTATGTTAAAATATAAATAAAGTGTGTCTTTTTCTATGATTATCTTTTCCTGAGATTTGCTTAACCACTTGCTGAGTGTAATTGCTGATGGATTCCATTAAGGGGTTAGTTTGATGCTAGCTAATCTGAACTCCTAGCAGTTCAGGAATAAAGGAATTGTTGGCACCCAGATCAATCAGGAGAGAAGACAATCAACAGAGGTGATATAGAATTATCACACTTTATCTGCTTACATTTTGAAGGTAACCATTTAGAAGACAATGATTCAGGCATTGTTCCTGCTGATTGACGTTAAGCAAAATAAATTTGCTGCCTACATTGGCATTGCCAGGAGTGACCTCCTTTTCCAAGAAGTGGCAGGGGTTTTCTAAAGGATTAAAAATAAAAGTGGGGGCTTCCCAAATAAATGAAAACTACCCTGCAAAAGTTTCAGTTCAAGCAATAATTGGAAAAAAGCTGGATTCAGTCCAATAGAGATAACCCAGTAGAAGTGAACAAGTATGTTACAATAAACAATCTATGGTCATTCCCCACTTTGTAAGACCCTCCTTTTCAATGAGGAACTTAAATGTCAGCCTTTGGAAATACCCTAATAGTCTTTATAAGCCAATGTAACTTTTGCTAACCATTTAAGATTCTTACTTTAGTTTTAAATCTCCCTGCTTGAGCAGTTTCTTGTTCAATAAACCCATTGTAGTGATTATCAATTATTATTGGTGACTCAGTTTCTTTTTGGCAGTTTCTGGTGTCAGAAGTGGGATCTGGAGAAGACCCCTGACCATCCCCATAGCTGATGAGTGGAAAGATTGTTCCAGTTTGCTAATGCTGCCCATTATGTAAAATACCAGAAATGGATTGGCTTTTATAAAGGGGGTTTATTTGGTTACAAAGTTAGAGTCTTAAGGCCATAAAAGTATCCAAGGTAAGGCATCAACAACAGAGTACCTTCACTGAAGGATGACCAATGGCCTCTGGAATACCTCTATTGTCTGTGAAGGCACATGGATGGCTGCTTCCTCCTTTGCTCCCAGGTTGTGTTTCAAAATGGCTTTCTCCAAAATGTCAGCTTTCAACGGCCATCTTCAAAATGTCTCTGTAAGCTGCAGCTCCTCTTCAAAATGTCACTCTCAGTTGCTCCAAGGACCTTCTGTCTGTGAATTCCTTTATATGACTCCAGAGATCTGATTAACACCCAACCTGAATGGGTGGGATAACACCTATGGAAATTATCCAATCAAATGTTTCATTCACAGTTGATTGAATCATATCTCCATGGAAACACACAATCAAAGGATTCCAATCTAATCAACACTAATAGATCTGCCCCTACAAGATTGCAGTAAAGAATATGGCTTTTACTGGGGGCCATAATATATTCAAACCGGCACACAGGTGTTGGGTACCCATGGGACCTTCTGCATCTTCTACTCTCTCACGCCTGTAGAACATGAGAGGTAAATCTCTCCTGGATCTGAGTTCTGCTTTCTTTATGTTGAGCATGTCAGGTTTATTGTTAGACTTGGTTGTGGTTTAGTTTTGGTCTTGTCCAGACATCTTCTTGGTGAGAGTTCTAGTATACCTTGAGACAGCCATTTTCTGTTTATGAGACACCCTCTCTTCTCCTTTGGGAAAGACACCTGTTACTTACCTGTTTTCTCACTATGGATTTAGTTCATATTTGTTTTTGAAAAAATGGGAAATCTCACCAGGATGATTTGAATTTGCAGTCGCCACTTTGGGGAACATTTGAGCTAACCTGAGTTAAAGTGCACTTGAGAGACGCACTGGAAAACAGAGCTCCCCTAACTCCATAAAAGGAGTAAGGAGCATTTTTTATTAGTATTCAGAAGCTTCTAAGAGACAAAATGACCGTAAAATACCCTCTGTAAAAGATTCCTTAAAGCACACCGAAGAAAAGCTAAACAATTTTGATACTATTCCTTCTGCCCCCTTATAAATTCCACAAACTTCTTTCACCCACTTCTCTTACCACCTGATACCCCTGGGCCTGTAACTTAGGCTCCTTTGTACATTGAGTCTCAATAAAAAAGGGATTATACCCCCAATTCTTTAACACGCCATAATACAGGGTTTCATTCTTTCATGTGCACCATTCTTGGGGGATGTACAATCCGGAGCGATAAAGTATAAATATATCTAAGGTTATGGAACAGAGATTTAAGACTACCAAAAAACTCTTCAGACCTTCCAAGATGAAACAAATAGCCTAGCTTCCACGGTTTTACAAAATAGATGGGCCCTAGATATTCCGATTGCCCAGCAAGAATGCATTTGTGCCATGATGTACGAACAATGTTGCTTTTATGTTAATAAGTCTGTCACTGCAGTAAACAATTAAAAAACTTTTAAAGATCAAATTAGAGTATTCCAAAATACAGGTTGGACTTGAATATTTCAATGGACAGATTAATTTCCTGACCTTAGTTCCTGGTTCAGTAGAATTTGGGACCAATAACATGCTTTGTATGTTTTTAATAAAATTATTGGAATATGTATTTTTATTTCTTGCACCAATTGTGTTTCAAGAATTTGTTCAAATTTCTCATGGCCCATGATATAAATGATTTATTCAAATCTCTTTGACCCACCATACAAAAATAGCCAGTCAAAAAGAAAATTAATTGGAAATGGGACTGTCTCTGGTGGACAGAGACTAAAATTAAACATAAAATTAATAATAGTCTCTTTGACTTGAAAAGAGTGTGTGGCCACAACCTACTCAAATGAGTAGTAAATACCCCACTCCAAGAGTCTTGAATGTAACTGTACAGCCACCTAACACACGCCACTACAATCAAGAAAGAAAAAACAGAGCAAAAGTTAAAACGGAAAAAGCAAAAATTGAGTCTGCTGCAACCACCTATATTGAAATCACTGTGACAAATGACAGAGAGAAATCGATGGTGGTGACCAGAGTGTTTTGGTCAAATTCAATGAAAAACGTTAGCAATGGCAGGAACAACCCCTTTTCCAAGAAGTTACAGGGGCATTCTAAAGGATTAAAAGTGGGGGCTTTTTTAATAAATTGAACATATTCTGCAAGAGCTGCAGTTTAAACAACAGTTGGAAATAAGCTGGTTTTAGGCCAATAGAGATAACCCATCAGAAGTAAACAAGCATGTTATAATAACCAATCTATGGTCATTGCCCACTTTGTAAGATCCTCCTTTTTAATGAGGAACTTCAACGTCAGCCAACTACTGTAGCTTCCCCTTTGAAATTCCTCTAATTGCCTTTATAAGCCAGAGTAACTTACTAACCATCTGAGACTCTTACTTGAGTTTGAGATCTCCCTACTCGAGCAGTCTCTTTCAATAACCTATTATGTTGACTATCAATTATTAATATTGAATTAGTTTCTTTTTCACATGAGTTTAGTATACATGAGTACAAAACCAAGTTTTCTCCACACTTGTTTTCTTCTTTTGGTCTTAGGCAGAAAGCATGGCTGTCTCCCATTGCCCCTGTATCGTTCACTCTAGGCGTTGTTTGATTCTGCAGTTCCAGACAGCATCCCAATTTAAGCTACAGCTAAGCAACACACATCCTTGGCTCAATGCAAAGACAGCCCACTTCTGTACAGAATGATAAAAACTGCTTGTCTTGCCAAGGGTGAATGCTCACAGCGGTGAATAGGAATACCCATTAAATAAGTAATTCGCAATGGTTGCTTCTTTGAGGAAAGAGTACTCATTTGCTTTGCTTTTTGAATGGGTTGAGCTCAGAGCCATTTCTATAATATCACTTATTCTGGAGCAATGCCATTCTGGAAAATAGTTTGGGAGTTTCTTACTATTATTTTATTTTATATTGTTTGATACTTTACCATATATGATCCATCCATCCTACTCCTAGGTATCTACCCTAGAAAAATGAAAACATATTTTCACACAAAAACCTATACACCTTTATACATAATCATCAAAAACAAGAAACAATCCTAATGTTCTTCAAATAAATGAATACTACTCAGCTATAAAAAGGAACAAATCATTGATACACATAACAACTTGGATCAATCTCAAAGGCACTACACTGAGTGAAAGAAGTCAGTCTCAGAAAGTTGTATACTATATAGTTCTGTTTATATGACATTCTAAAAAGATGAAGCTTAGTGACAGAGCAGATCACTGTTTGCCAGGGGTTAGGTGGGAGGGGAAAGGACTGGCTGAAAAAGAGATGGAACTATTCTGTATTCTGATTGCAGTGGTGATTCCACAATTCTATACCAGTGTTAAAACTCAGAATGGTACTCCAAAAAAGTCAAATTTATGGTTTCACCTAAAAATTAACACACACACACACACACACACACAGTGAATAGCGGGAACAGCAGAAGAATGATATTTGAAGACATGGTAGGTGAAAATTTTCCAGGATTCTTCCCTCCATTTCTGAGGAGCAGCAACCCAGGGAGGGAAATTGAATTATGGGAGTCAGTGTATCCCCAACCCAACAACAAGCTGTCCAGCTGTTCCAGGAAACAGGCTGTGCGTCAGCTGCCATATTCTGGGTACAAACAAGAAATGAAGTGTGATTCTTTTTAGAGGGCCCCAATGACTACCCCTTAGCTTGCCATAACTACCAAAATAAGAACCATTAGAGCACCCACTGGCTTAAAGCAGGAGTCCTCATTGTACAATTGCAATATAAAAATGTTAACTAGGAAAAAAGAATCCATTAACGCCTTAGCAAGAGGTTCCTCAAATGAAGTGGACTTAGAGAATTCTGGGAAAATAGCACACAAAGCAGGTGCATTTGCTGGCAGGACAAGAGGGGAAGGCTGGAATAAGGGAGGCTCCCAGGTATGGGAGATCATTGGAGACTAAAAAGCCACCAGCACCAGGCAGGACAAGTCCCTAGAAAAGCAGTATGTCAACACAATTCATTTCCCAGAAATACACAAATACCAGATCTCTGCCAATCAACATCAAAATAAGACCCAACTGCAGTACATATGGACTATGTATAATCAGTCCCATAACTTAAACCCGATTAAATTTAAGTTCCTCGGGTGCAGGACCTGTTTATTTCAGTGTAGCTATCCTTCCTTTTTTAAATGAATGGATGTATGAATGAGCAATAAAGGGTCTATTAAGGTCAGTCTATTTAACTAAATCCCCTTCCAAGTTTCTCTTTCCCATTTTCCAGACTGAAACTCCTTGACCCATAACCAAATCCACATACTTGGTCAGAGTAGAAACAGTGCCTTAGAACCACATAAAGATTCTCTTTTTGGGTTTACAGACACATTAAATAACCATGGCAAAATATTTCTTTCTATAGTTGAGGCAATATTTAATGTACTACATTTTATTCCTCTTTAACCTCATTCTCTACTTGCCCTACCCTCTCGTGGTCATCTCCCCACTCCACCACGTTGAAAATACATCCCCCTTTCTCAGGAAACATTTCCTCCACTGAAGAATAGCCAGGTTCAAAGACCACATTCCTTGAATTCACTCTCAAAAACATCTTAGATACTTACTATCCAAATATGCTGAATGTTTAAGGGCTGAGGTGGATAAGTGGACATAGGTTTCATTTCCTCTGTCCTGGACTTTGTATACTTTTTATAAACTTCAAACTCACAACCACACATTAGTCTCTCTCTGTCTCTCTCTCTCTCTCCCTCTTTCCCTCTCCCCCTTTCCCTCTCTCCCTCTCTCTCTCTCTCTCTCCCCTTTTTTGCATTGACCTCAAAACATCCACTCCGTTATTATACAGACACACCAATACACATCACAGACTCCTTTCTCTCTTTAACAGTTTAGTACAGGAAGTACTTACACTAGACAGAATTATGTCTTGGAAAAATATTCGTGCTTTTTTGTTATTGAGGTACTATCAGTTTTACTGATGTTACATTTCTTTTTAAGTACACATGCATGCACACATACACACACACACAAACGAGAACTTGTCATTCTGTTTGAAGACTTATATATTACCCAGAAGCATGAAAATGTTAAGCAGAATGGCTGGTCCTGGCCCCAGTCACATAGTATCTCTTTTCATTAAAACAGAACTTTTTTCAGCAGAAGGAGCATGGCAAGGCCTGAAGGAGGTCCAGCCTTTTGGCATAGGAGTGCAGACACAGCTCTACTGTTCAATACTGAAATGCTATTTATTAGATAAACATTACATTGAAACAGCCAAAGAACATGCAAGGCCATTGCAAGTTAATTTTTTTTTTTTTTTTTTTTTTTTTTTTTTTTGCCACCATTTACTTGCTTTTATGTTATCTCCTTAAAGAAGGACTTTCATACCAGAGCAACCTTGGGGAAAATGAGACCACAAAAAAGGCATTCACAGTGAGGACTTTCTAAGCTCCCTCCCTCCCCCCATTCTATTATTTTAGATATTTCCTTATGAACATGGGCTTTCTTTCCCACAGCTATGCTTGGCCTCCTGGTTTGCAATGACGTTATGTCTGTGTTGGTGACTTCCCAAACTGCCACTAGAAAACTTAGTGCCACAAATTTAACACAAAGAGCTAACTTCTACCTTCAGCTGTTTCACTCTAATTCAAGGACTCTATGGCTATAAATGAAACTTTGACATAGGCATTCATTTTTTTACTATTTATGAGGGAGAATGAGAAAATAGCAGCAAAATAAAACCCAAATGCCAGAGGTATATCATCAGTAGTGCCTCCAATTCCTCCCAAAATCCTTCAACAAATATTCATCAGGCATCTATCTTCTGTGTGCAAGATAGCAGACAAAATCTTCACAGGCTACTAACATAAATAAGAAACAATATTATTTTAAAAGAACTTACTACCTAGTAGGAATACAAGGGTAAAAATAACTACCATACGCACTTCTAGATCTGTATCAAATAAGAAATATAAATAAATCTGAATTTAAAAAGAAACTACTACCTCTGGAAGAGAAGGGAAAACATGGATTCAAGAAGGTTTAATGAAGAAAGATGGCTTGAGCTGAGTCTTGAAGAATGGATAAAAGTTCAACAGGCTGAAATTGGAAAAGAAGATACAAGAAAAGTCATGCGCAAACATCTGAAGCAAGCACATGAGACGCATATTTGGAGAACAGTGAATGGTCCAGTTGTGTGACCATGTCCTATTTGGGCAGCACGGCAACATCACCCACATATTGCTTCTACATGGTTCTTTCTCCCCTCTGAATTTCTCTCCCATTCTCCTTTATACCAATCAGAATTCCAGGCTTGTAAGGAGAGGGTTCACATCAATTATAATTACCATGGCCCAAGAGACCCAAGGCAGAAAAGAAATTAGGTTGGACCTAATTCGAATCGATAGAATTAGAAGATTGTCTTAATTTACCAGGCTGCTATGACAAATACCACACAAAGAGTTGCCTTAAACAATGGGAATTTATTGGCTCACAATTTCAGAGGGATAACCCAAATCAAGGAACTGGCTAGAAGGCTTCTTTCCTCCCGAGGTTGGGAGCATTCTGGCTGGCTAGGATTTCTTGGGTACCTCGGCTTTACCATTACATGAGGATGTCCTCTCCTTTCTCTTCCAGGTTACCCCTGACTTCCAGCTTCCAGCTCCTCCCTGTGGTTTTCTCTGACTCTGGCTTTTATTTTCTTTCTCTTTATAAAGCCTCCAGTAATCTGGATTATAACCCAAAGTCATTCCGTTGGGCTATACCCTAATTTAAAATAACATCTTCAAGAGGTCCTATTTACAGCAGACTCACATCCATAGGAATGTAGCTCAAGACCAAGAACATGTCTAAACTGGGGTACATGATTCAATCCACCACAAAGACTGATTATGAAATTGTTAGGATAAATTGAATATATATATTCCTAAATATTAATAAGAAATTTCAAACTCCTGATTCTCATTGCTATTAGCTCTAGAACAGACTGAAGGCTCAATACATGTTTTTTTAAATAATGAGTGAATGATGGGAAGAATAAGAAAATTAAGTTTTTGCAGCTTGGTAAAATTATTAGTAAACTGTTAGATTTTGTTCAACCTATCTGGAAATGGAGTTGTTTCAAATTTGTAATATTTTTGCTAAAATAAAGACATTTAAAACATGACCCATTTATCCAAAGATTATTCATATTCAAATATCCAACCTTTTCCTTGGGCATAAATATACTTTGATAGTTCGAGATGGGGCGAAATCCTTGGAGCAGCATCACATTTGGTTTCAGGACTATTGAGAATCAGAGTATCCTTTTTTGTTTTGTTTTAAGTTTCTTCTGAGGACTCAACTTTTCAAACTTTTCAAATGCTATGACAACATTTATGCCTAGAATTTCCTAAAATGACGAAATAAAGTAGAAAATGTGAGATCAATTGATGCTGAAAATGCAACCACATCACAATTTATTTAATAAGTCCAGGACTAATGAAAAAAGAGTAAATCTATTTGTTTTTGAGGAAAAGTTTTCTTCAGTTCAACTTTAAGAAATGATTAATTGCAGTGATTTTATCATGTGTTCTACTGATCTTGGTGCCCTGCCTTCATTGAATTCAAGTGGCAGTTGGGGCTAAATAGTTTTATATCTTTTGGTATCACATGTCCTGCTTCAAATGCAATTATAAGTATATAAAGAACTCATTTAGAATGGCTGCTAAGGTTGTTTACTATAGTCCATACACACGGTTATTCAGAACTATAAACATATTCTGTTACTAATAGGCCGTTTTTTAAAAAAAAAATGAATAAACCTTTTGAAACAGGGAGGTTTTACTTTAATCAGTGTCTCGATGTGAAATTTTGCCATTAGACTAAAGTCCAAAACTGGGGTTTGATTTTGTGCCATTACAGTGTACCTCTTTCATCAATCAGTTTGTTCACATGGACCTGGTTCTCTGGTGCTCGCTAAACAGACTTAGTAGCTGAAAACCAAGGAAGGAAGTGATCCTTTATCTGCTAAGAAAAAATGACAGTTGTGAATTTGGAACTAAGAGTCATAGAAAGAAATAGCTCATGGTCCATCCTACAGTTAAAAAGCAACAATAATCCCAGGAAAACTC
Source organism: Choloepus didactylus (assembly GCF_015220235.1). NCBI lineage: Eukaryota > Metazoa > Chordata > Mammalia > Pilosa > Megalonychidae > Choloepus > Choloepus didactylus. Next base: position 94,347,739 of record NC_051314.1, read on the forward strand.
TAATCAGTGTCTCTTGAGTTGAGCTTGTGCTGTGGTCATTTTGTACTTTCATTTGTATACTCAACATTTTGTCCCTTGTTTTTCTTCAACTTTTTTTTAACAGAAAAAAAAGGCAAATTTTTTATTTCTTGCCCTGTTACAGGAGTTAAAAAATCCTATGACATTAAGTGTGAAAAGTGACCTGTCACAGAGTTGAGTGCTTTGGTTTCCATGAGGAGAAATAATATTACCTAAATTAAACACTGTTGGAATTTTTATGAAATTGCATTGTTTTTAGTAAGACCTTTCTTGATACATTGGCAAGTTGATCTGCCCCTGTCACATCCCAAGTGGGCCTTTGTTGCCAAGAGGCCAACGAAGACGCCGGGCATGTTCAGAGGGATAAACTTTTTATTCGGGGCTTACTTACGAGGAAATGGAAGTCAGTCACATTGCCTGGATTCAGGAGCTGCTCTGAATGGCGCCGGATTCAGAGCTCAGTGTGAAGATACTTTGCCCTTTGGAGGGGCTGAACAAGCTGGTTATAAGGGCTCGACATTCCAATGGGCATGAGAGCATAAGGCAGGAGCAGGGTTTTGTGACATAGGAAGGGATGGATTGTAGTCAACATGGAAGAAGGGAGGATTATAGATTATCCTGTAGATAATAGTACCTTAGGGAGTTTCAGGGAGGAGGTAAACTGTAGATTACGTTTAGCATAGATTACATTTAGCGCTGGAGGCCTGATCCTACAAGGATAGCAGGTCAAACCTTAACTGACCTAGGTCACGCAAGGGGCTGTGTGTAGTCTTCAAGGCCCTTGAGGTAGGCCCTGGGCTCAGGGCTCCCACAGCCTCTTTTCAGCTTCATTTCTCTTACTAGGAATAAAATAGATTAACACGGCTCTTTATTTCATCTACCAGCACTCAGATTGCTGTTCACCCAGACCAGGAACAAAATTATGAAAGACCATATATCTTCATACATGGTAGTTCCATATGAAATAGTGAGACCAGCTATCCTGAATGGTAAATGACTGGAAGATTGAGTTTAGTTGCATGATGCAAGTTCTGCCATGTCCAATATTTTATCATATGTATGTTCATGTATGGCTATATATGTAATCCTCACCACAATGGGCAAAAAATGTTCAGGTAATAATGTCCTTGGCCTCTGCCTCCAGGGGGTGTTAAATGGGGTGCAAAGGAAATTCATGGCATCTGTATTTCTGCCCAATGAGAACTCTATTTTCAGTTCTGCCAGAGGAGGTTGACTACTCCCCTCTCAGCACCACAATATAAAGAATGCTGGGTCCAGACGCCAAAGGATGCATACATGCAGGAGAGCAGACTAAAGCGTGAAAGGGTGAGGATGCTGCAGTTAATGTGCAGCCATGTCGCCCAAAAGTAAAGCAGGCAGCCAGCATTCACAAAGCATATTGGAGAATGTAGAAAGAAGCTTAGATTGGCTGCAGTATGGTAGAGAGGAGTTTAAAGAGGTAAGAACTCTAGATTTTATTTACTTGTGTTATTCAGAACAGCAAGACGTTAGCACAGCCATAAACTGAGCCCTTTTCATCACTAAATGCTTTATTCAGTGTATCTTACTCTCAGTAATTTTCAAATAGCGTATTAGTGAGCAGAAAGTGCATGCTTTTATACATTTTCCTTATTTTGAAATCATTGGCACATAATAATGATAAAACTGTCCTTAAGCCACAGTATTATCATGGGGATTAAACTAGATGATGCATGTAGGTACTTAACAAAGTGCCTAAAACATGGTAAGCCCTCACAAATGACAGCTCTTTGTTATCATCATCATCATCATCATCATCATCTTCATTGCCACTGGGAAGCCCTAAGTCCTAGTCATGAGCATTATTCCCCTTAATATCCAAAAAGGGAAAACTTGAGACCTGTCCCTGAAACGCCTTCTCCAAACACTTCCTCAACTAACCATAGAGCAAGCTCAGAATATGAGAAAACAATACGCTCTCCACTTTTTGAACATTGTGAGAAGAAAAATGCTCTGTTGATTAGGATCCACATGTCTGGGACCGTGGTGGCCTGGGCTGGAGGAGAGCTCATGAAAAAGCCGACTTTTCCTCCCCTCGCCTCAGAGCTGCAGCTGCTTGAGCCCACCAGGGAGCCTTTTGCCATTCCCTTCTCCATCCCTCACCTTGGGAGGCCATCCATTCTGTAGAAAGCTCCTCCATTATGTGTATAATCCCTACAGAATATGAGTAGAAATGAATAGGAGGAAGTAGGGGAGAGAAGTTTTCCCCCTATTTGCTAAAAACAAAAGCCCTCAGAAAACTCCAGAAGGGCTTTGGCTTGTATGAACAATTGTATTTTGTTTCACAGCGAGCAGGTATGGATTGAAGACTTTTTTGACTCTGGTAGAGGCAGCCAAAAAGTAGGCGAGCCAATCATTTGGGCTCATGGGAAAACTAGAGACCCAGGAACTTACCAGAATATTCCCCAGAGATTAACACCAGAAGGAGCCCCAAAACTACCTCCTGTCAAACTCAACTAGTCCCTTAGCTGCCTTCCCCACCCACCCCTTTGCAGCTTGAGTCCATGTCACAGTCCATAGGGGCCACCACCTGTGGCTTGAAAATTAAGTCCCCAACCATAATTCCCAAACATTTAAGAAGGGAGAGAAAAGAATAAGGAGAAGGAAAAAAATAAGAGAGTGGAAAAAAAAAAGAGACTGAGGAGACAGAGGAAAGTTACAGCGTTCGTGTCAAACAGCCCCATTTATGTTCTCATATGATGGTGGCCAGAAAGCAAAGTCCCTTTATGGGGGGTTACACAGGCTTTGATAGCTAGCCTGGGAACACGACCTCCACACATGCCATTGTTTCTGTCAGAGAGTACATTCCAAGTTCAGTTGGGATTCAAAACATTTTTACAACATGTTTTGTTTTCCTGACAACATGTGGTAGGATGAATGACGGCTCCCTAAAGATATTCATGTCCTAATCCCTGGAAATGTTACCTTATATGGAAAAAGGGCTTTGCAGATGTGATTAAGGTAAAGGACCTTGAGCTGGGAAGATTATCCTGCATTATTCAAATAAACCCAATCTAATCACAAGAATCCTTAAAAGCAGAGAAGCTTTTCCAGTTGAAGTGAGTCAGAGGTTGGTGGGACTGTAGATGAATGGTCAGAGAGATGCAAGACTGCTGGCTTTGAAGATGAAAGAAGGGACCATAAACCAAGGAATGTGGGTGGTCTCTGGAAGGTGGAAAAGGCAAGGAAATGGACTTTTCCATACATCCTCCAGACAGGAACACAGCCTTGCCAAATACCTTGATTTTAACCCAATGAAACCCAAGTTGGACTCCTAAACACAGAGAACCATGAGAATAAATTTGTGTTCTCTTAAGACACTAAATCTGTGGTAATTTGTTGTAGCAGCAATAGAAAACAACCTAATATACCATTAAAGTAATATGTGCTTATTTTTGAAACTTTGGAAATTTGGAAACACATTTAAAAAGGATACAAAAGTCATTCATAAATCTACTATCCTGAAATAGCTGCTATTAACTTTTTGTGGTATATCCTTCCATTCTTTGTTTGTTTTTCCTTACAAAATTAGAAAGCACCTTTAAAAAATCTATTTTTAAAAACATAAATATGTGTTCTTTCCCATCAAAAGTAAAATCATTCTCCACATGGTTTTTGTATAATCTGCTTTTCTTCATGTATTGTGTGAATATTTCCCCACAACATTATATATTTTCTTTAGCAGTATTATTATGGCTACATAATATTCTATTTTATCATTGTAAGATCAAAATTATGTTAAAAATTCCTTTAAAATTGACCATGTGGCAATCACTTATAAACTTGAAATTATAAATTATAGATACATATAAACTTGTAAATTATACATTACCACACTGTTATTTTTCCTTCACCTTGGTTTTTCAGTTCCGATCAAAGACTTTCCTGCATAGAAGTTGCAGTTGCATCATGGCTTCCAATCAGTCATGAGTTGGCCAGCAAGCATCAGGATAGAAAAGAGCAAATGGTTTCTAGATCATTTCAATATAAGTACACATATTGACTGTAAAAAAGCTATACCTAACTTATCAGAGATTCTCCAAGTTGGAAGTGAGATTTAGTTCAACTTTCCATGTAAGATAGAAATCCACTCAACTCCATCTCTGGCAGAAGACAATCCAACCTTTGACTAAATATTTCCAGGGAGTAGGAGCACACTATAACATAAGAAAATCTATTTCATATTAGGGCAGCTCTTATTAGTAAAAAATACATAAGCTTTTATTAAACCCAAGTTTGCTCCCTCCCCTCTAATTTCTACCCACTGGTCTAATTGACCCTCAAAAGAAATACACAATAACAGCCTCTTCTCCCAAGGTAGCTATTCAAATACGTGAAGACAGGATTTATAACTTTGAAATGTATGGATCTCCTGAAGGAATATTGAGTTTTGGGATTATGATGTACTTGTGGTTAAGTGTGATCTCACACAAAGACAGAAACATGGACATTCTGTTGCCCATTGTGCTGGTTTGGATGTATTATGTCCCCCAAAATGCCATGTTCTTTGACGCAATCTTATGGGGGCAGACATATTAGTGTTGATTAGGCTGGAATCCTTTGATTGAATGTTTCCATGCGGACATGACTCAAACAACTGCGAGTGAAACATTTGATTGGATAATTTCCATGGAGATATGGACCCTGCCCATTCAGAGTGAGTCTTGATTTAATTACTGGAGTACCTTAGAAAGAGACACACAGGCCCAGATCCTATATGCAGCTTAGAGAGACATGTTGGAGGTGGCCACTGAAAGCTGATGCTGATATTTTTTTTTTAATCTTCATTTTATTGAGATATATTCACATACCACGCAGTCATACAAAATAAATCGTACTTTCGATTGTTTCCAGTACCATTATAGTGGTACATTCATCACCAAAATCAATCCCTGACACCTTCATTAGCACACACATAAGAATAACAAGAATAATAATTAGAGTGAAAAAGAGCAATTGAAGTAAAAAAGAACACTGGGTACCTTTGTCTGTTTGTTTCCTTCCCCTATTTTTCTACTCATCCATCCATAAACTAGACAAAGTGGAGTGTGGTCCTTATGGCTTTCCCAATCCCATTGTCACCCCTCATAAGCTACATTTTTATACAACTGTCTTCGAGATTCATGGGTTCTGGGTTGTAGTTTGATAGTTTCAGGTATCCACCACCAGCTACCTCAATTCTTTAGAACCTAAAAAGGGTTGTCTAAAGTGTGCATACGAGTGCCCACCAGAGTGACCTCTCGGCTCCTTTTGGAATCTCTCTGCCACTGAAGCTTATTTCATTTCCTTTCACATCCCCCTTTTGGTCAAGAAGATGTTCTCCGTCCCACGATGCCAGGTCTACATTCCTCCCCAGGAGTCATATTCCACGTTGCCAGGGAGATTCACTCCCCTGGGTGTCTGATCCCACATAGGGGGGAGGGCAGTGATTTCACCTTTCAAGTTGGCTTAGCTAGAGAGAGAGGGCCACATCTGAGCAACAAAGAGGCATTCGGGAGGAGGCTCTTAGGCACAACCATAGGGAGGCCTAGCCTCTCCTTTGCAGCAACCATCTTCCGAAGGGTAAAACCTGTGGTAGAGGGCTCAACCCATCAAACCACCAGTCCCCTATGTCTGTGGTCATGTTAGCAACCATGGAGGTGGGGTAGGCGAATACCCCTGCATTCTCCACAGGCTCCTCAAGGGGGCACTACATCTTTTTTTTTCCTTGTTTTTCTTTTTTTTTTTTTTTTAACTTTCCCTTCTTTTTTAAATCAACTGTATGAAAAAAAAGTTAAAAAGAAAACAAATATACAATAAAAGAACATTTCAAAGAGACCATAACAAGGGAGTAAGAAAAAGACAACTAACCTAAGATAACTGCTTAACTTCCAACATGTTCCTACTTTACCCCAAGAAACTTACCTAATATAGCAACATTTCTGTGAACTTGCTCCTACTATATCCATCAGAAATTAACAGACCATAGTCATTCCTGGGCATCCCCAGAACGTTAAATAGCTTATCTGTTCTTCTTGGATTATTGTTCCCCCTTCCTTAATTGCTCTCTATTGCTAGTTCCCCTACATTCTACATTATAAACCATTTGTTTTACATTTTTCAAAGTTCACATTAGTGGTAGCATATAATATTTCTCTTTTTGTGCCTGGCTTATTTCGCTCAGCATTATGTCTTCAAGGTTCATCCATGTTGTCATATGTTTCACGAGATCGTTCCTTCTTACTGCCGCGTAGTATTCCATCGTGTGTATATACCACATTTTATTTATCCACTCATCTGTTGAAGGACATTTGGGTTGTTTCCATCTCTTGGCAATTGTGAATAATGCTGCTACGAACATTGGCGTGCAGATATCTGTTCGTGTCACTGCTTTCCGATCTTCCGGGTATATACCGAGAACTGCAATCGCTGGATCGAATGGTAACTCTATATCTAGTTTTCTAAGGAACTGCCAGACTGAATTCCAGAGTCGCTGAACCATTATACAGTCCCACCAACAATGAATAAGAGTTCCAATTTCTCCACATCCCCTCCAGCATTTCTAGTTTCCTGTTTGTTTAATGGCAGCCATTCTAACCGGTGTTAGATGGTATCTCATTGTGGTCTTAAATTGCATCTCTCTAATAGCTAGTGAAGCTGAACATTTTTTCATGTGTTTCTTGGCCATTTGTATTTCCTCTTCAGAGAACTGTCTTTT